>NW_027263028.1:0-110000 GCF_902827115.2 Pseudochaenichthys georgianus
ATTGTTTTCTTGGAGTAAGAGGAATTAATATGGTGAGCATGAGTGTGCAGTGCACGGCTGAGTGTGTATTTCACAAAGGGAGACCAGACATACCGACATAACCAATGAAGTAATGGGCACTGTTGGGTTTCCCCCCGATAACCCCCAGGGACTGAGGCAGCATGAAGCATTGCTGTGGAAAGAGACGAGAGGGTTCATCTCAGCCCGCTTTGCCTCAGTGCTTATTTATGAAGCCCTTTCCATCTTTTTAACCGATTTAGTGTTTAACAAAACATACAAATGACATTAGGAACATTTCGATAAGCGTACCATTTGTTATGTTTCATATTATTTGTGTGAGCTTTGTTTCTTTAGGGTCATTGAAGGTATAACAAAAAAAGTAACTGTGGTGTCGGGGATACTCGATTTCCAATTAAAGTCATACATTTACAATAAAAGAAGTCTACAACGAGTACGAGAGGAATTGTGGAATGTACTTCACCTTGAGGGTTCCGATGTACGCCTCATTGATGTCGCTCAGGCCCAGCCTGAGGGGGATGAGCAGCACCAGAGGTTTCCAGAGAGCCGTCTCCTCCTCAGCCAGAGCACAGGCGCTCCCCGGGCAGCCGTTCAGCTCCCCTGCTCCCTCTGGTTCACAACAGGCTCCTTCCACATCCAGCCAGGGCATACACAGACGCTCTGCAGGGAAATGATCACACACACACACTTAATGGCTATTGTCTATACGGCGATAGAAAGATAAAACATACAGTGTGTGGTTTATGTTCCTAAAAACTAAAGAATAAGCATCATCAGCTCATTGAGTAGAGTAGAAGCCAGAAAAGGATTAAACTGACCTGGTTACGGTGTGTTCACAATAAAAACACCCACAAGAGAATATCTCAGTGTAGTTATTCCTTAGAGCAGATTCAAATGTAGCATATCGTAGACCTCAGTGCTCCTCGTGCCTGCGAGTGTAACCCAACGTGAACATTCGCTTGGCATTCGGTATAAACACAGCAGTTGAGTAAAACAGTGAACACAGAGCGTCTTACCTTCTTACATGGACCTGCACCAGAATACTGTCGAGGGATAAGCTTCGTAATGTTTGTAATCAAACACAGAAACCTTGACCGGTCATTTAAGTTTTAGCTTAAGTACTTCTGTAAACATCCCAGCGTGGTTCAGTCTGCAGCACAAGTTAAACTGCTTATGCAAAGTCAGGAAACAGGAAGCACTCACTGATCTCTTCGATGACCACAGTGTTGTCCATCGCCACGTGTACCACTAATCTGCTCCACGTATCAAACACTGCCAGCTTCCTGAGAGAAACACAGCACATTTGACTCAATTGTGAAGGCATTTTTTAGAAATGCTTAGAACCTCCTCCGGGAACACTGTATCTTGTTCTTCCTAAATGTTTGTGGGATGGATGAATAGATGGTGAGAGAGGACAATAAAATAAAAGACAAAGAATATGTGATGCAAACAAATAGATGCCATCCAGTGTGTGTGTCTCAATCACAATGACTGAATGACATAAGGGCAGTTTTACAGTTTTAAAAAACGTAAACGTATAGTTCTGGTGGCCTTTTAAGATTCAATGACACTTGTTCAAACTCATATTCTTATTCCGTTTTTGACAAGTTTGGAAAGCGGTTCCAGTATTTGTGTGAACATTTTCAATCAAATCAAAGACCTAAATTGAAGAAGTGGTGATCAAGTCATTAGTAGATTGATCAATAGAAAATCGGTCTCAAATGTGACAATTGGTAAAAGGCATGCAGTTGTTTGTTGTAGAGCAGAAACATGGAATGTAAACATATTTGTTTGTTGAGAAAAGACGATATGACACTTTTAAAATTTGAAATTATTGAGCTATTTATCCTTGCAATGCAAGTTAAATATCTCTAGGGCATTACATTGGCAATTTGAATACTTGGCCTCTGGCTCTGATGGGCATTTCATAAAATATGATAATATTTATTGCTAAATGTATCAATATAGTAATTCATATTATCAATAACCATCAATTGGATCCATAAAATGTAAACTATCTTGTATCTTCTCTACAGAACTTACTTTAGAACCTGGGCCACTGTGTTGGGTCCATACCACTGGCCTATGGGCTTTCCCTCTCCAACTCCCATCTGGGCTGCAGAAACAGAAACACAAATCTGTCATGCAAACTCTTTCAGAGTGAGGGCTTGGCCACATTGGAAGGGTCTGACACTCACTACTTACCAATTTGATGGATGGAATAATAGCTGTCTTTTTTGTCAATGAAGGCGTTGAGAATACTGATGTACTCTTCTCTTTGTCTCTGGCCTCTGGCCCATCTCCAGTCTGAGAACAACACAACCGTTATCAGGCCTGTGCTAACAGGCTCCGTATGGTATAGTCTACTCCATGGAGTGCCATTCAGTCATACAAGCTGGTGTCACCTACCTTTATGTTTATCTGTCTATAATCAAAGGGAATTAAACAAATAAAATAAAATGGAAAGTTGTCTTACCTCTGCCTAGATGTCTACACACCAAGGCCTCCCCGAGGATCATCTGTCCGCACCGCAACATGCAGCCCCATCCCGTATCAGATGTTGGTCCTGTCCCCCCTGGAACACATTCCAGAATTGTAAATGATTATGAAAACCCATATTACACAAACCTCCAGAAACGTTAAGTATAGTTTAGTGACTAAGTTTAGTGCACAATTTCTTCACTTACCAATTGGCGGGAAGTTTTTTCTGTATGTGAACCACAGTCGGGAGGTGACATCTGATAAAATGTCATCTTTCTCTACATGAAGACCAGAGACCACCATATTACAATACAACCACAACACAAAGCCAAGCATTCAAGTTATACCTTAACTACTACTTCCTCTTACACACAGGTTATATTCCACTCTCCTACCTGTCAGTGCGTTGTAGTCTTTCCCCAAGATCCACACAGGCTCTGAGGTCTCGGGAAAATCTTCAAACTCTCCAAAGCGAAGTGTGTCGTATGTCAAGGTTGCTGCAAGAGAGGACAGAGTCAAATGTAATACGTGTGAGAGATCACTGAGGAGAAAGGTTGGCCTTCATGTTGTTATCCGATAACCACTTAAAAGTGATTCTGTTTGTCAGGAAGTAAAGGTGTGGTGGACATTAGTAGCTTGAGAAGTGACTTCCAGGAAGAATATTTTATATATCAATCTATAAAAGCATGTAGGATTTTTAATCTATGTTTTTCTTTATATTAACTTAAGTCTTCATGTCTATGCTAGGGAGCAAGTGAAGGAGAATGATCCCTGCTAAATGAAAATGAATGGATGTCAGAAAACTGTTCATTAACACAACTATATCGCAAGTATCTTAATCATATTCAAAAATGTTTCTTAATGTAAAAGTACACATATATTATCATCAAAATACACTTAAAAGTACTAAAAATAACCATAAAAGTTATAATCATTATGCAGAATGGCCCATTTCGTTATGATATATATTTTGTTAATAGATTTTAATTTTTAACATTTTAAAAGTTGTTTTTCTGTCGTAACTATTTACTGGTAAAGGAGTTTACGAGAGACTGTAATGAGATCCACATCACTAACAACAGACAGGAGAAGTTGCTAGCTCACTGACATTATCTGTCAGCTTGGAAAACGAAAGCTGGGATATACAGGTTATTTCATAAAAACTGAAGGTATGTATTTGCAGTAAAATGAAATGTTTCAAAAGCATGAATAAGTCTGCTCGCATTATCTGGACACTATTCTACAGTACGTAAATGTTGCTGCATCATTTAACTTAACTTCTCTCAAAGCTAATAGCATTCCCGGTGCTAACACTAGCATAACAACTGATGTGATGGTGACAGTGCATCGACTGGATGTTCATCTTGGGCGTAACATAACGTTAGCACAGTTAAACCAAGGACGGAAGGCAAATTATCAAACGTGAAACTTATTAAACAACAGATGACACTAACACATGAAATCGTACAGTAAGTTATACGGCTGTGAAGCAAGCTGTCAAAGTGAGGAATCAAACACATTTCGCAATAACAGCAGGCTAATGTTAGTTAGCAGTTAGCTTTAGTCATCATTTTAGCAGGCTAACGTCACTGAGGCTACAAAGCAATACGTGTTAGACTGGCAGCTGGAGATGGCAATCCTTTCATGACAGAACAGAGAATGTGCTGACAAGTATGACATGTTGTTGTTGCACTTATTTAGTGACAATACTAGCTCGTCAAGGTAGAAAAGGACGTGTTATTTTAAATATTGCTTACCTGCATCCATCCCGACGGTCTTCACCCTATCTTGTTTGTTGTTCTCTGGACTCCGATCGGGTGGACCAATGGGAACAAAGTCCTGCTGAGGAATTTAGAGAGAGGCGGGACCTTTCTCACGACATCCAATAAGGGCTGGGAGGGAGGGTTAATGTCGCCCTAACCAATCAGTATTTACTGACGTATTCGGTCCGTTGAAAACAGGTACAGATGAAAAACTAACCAAAGCCAATTTAAATAGCGGGCAAAAATGGGTTAACTGCCATGCATGTGGTGTTTGATATAGTTTACGTTTAATTTAAACAATTTTAGTCAGAAAAACGTATATTGACCAAACCTTTTTTAATAGTTTACTATAATTTAGAAAGGTTTCTGTGAGAAATCATTTCAAAAGTAAACTTATTTTTCATTTTATATTTAAATTTGAAATGTTTGCACACAACATTATTAATTTAAACATTTGTATCAATTTTTTAAAATTATGAATCCATTTATTTTATTGTATTTCCTTGAGGCTGGGGAAGATATCATGAAAAAAAAATGGAATTACAAAAAAAAAAGTTTTTTATTTCGGATGTTTTTAAAAAACATTTAAATAAACAAAGTCTTGGCTTTCAGAATATGAAACTTTTATTTCCAAAATCACACGATAAATACATTTTGAAGCTTGTAAAGGGAAGATGAAAGCTCTCACTCGCCACTCACTCCTCCTCCCTCCAGCTGACATTATGAATGTAAGGCGTATAGTAATCATAGATAACACGGCAGGGTCCGTTACAGTTTGTTTTCATCTGGTTTCAAATAAACAAAGTCTTGGCTTTCAGAATATTAAAATTGTTTCGGCAAATTCAGATGATAAATACAACGTTGAAGCTTGTAACGGCATAATTACAAGCGGAGAACGGAGTAACTTCACGTCACAGCAGGCATAACAACAGCCTGTGTTTCTCGTGAGTGTTTCCCCGGGAAACAAACACAATACACACAAACGCAAAAATACACAAACACACACACTCGTGAGCTTCCCCCAGACCAGTAATCCAAACGAAAATATCTTCCCTCCGTAGTATTTTGATAATTTGCTCCGCTAATCCATCAGATCGATGGATTCCAGAGATTTTTCTCAAACATGATGACTCCGAAACAGTCAGTGGGCACCACTTAACAGCCAATCAGAAAGAGAATATGTTTCACCTGTGACTTATTCAAATTGCGAGTGATTGAGTGACAGATGAAGGTTGTTTAGGAGAAAAAGTTTGAGAAGAAAAAGTTTGAGTGGCGCTCGGGAAAGGAAATTGTTGAGGGAAAAGGAGTTTCGAGACAAGCAGCTATTACAAAAAATGCTGAAGCTTACAGGTTATTTTAAACCTGTAGGCCAGGATGAGGAGGAAGGACAGATGAGTTCTGTACCGAGCAGTAGCGGTGCCGGCCGCGGGGCCTCGGAGCCAAGTAGGAAGAGGAACAGGCGCGCGTAGAGCAGAGTGGAGAAGTGCGATCACAGAGCCTGCCGAGGCTATAAATGACTTTCATTTGTTGTTTAAATAGGGGGCCTACAAAACCATCAGCCCCAGGGCCTGATGGCAGGTTAAGGTGGGCCTGTATACATGCCCTTATACAGCCCTTAATAACATCAATTTTCTGGGCTCAATATGTGTCTTCGCCGTTTTTGTTGTGATCGCTAAATTCCCCTTGTTTATAATAATCACCGTTCCTTCAGTAGGATACTGTAGTGATTCAAAGTGTGATTTTCAAGCCCCCAGGAAGTGCGCCGGAGTCTGATGAGAATATTCGTTGTGGCCAAACGGCGGTACTACACTTCCTTTAGGTTGCTGGGCCCGGAAACACTTTTTCCCATTGACTTATATTGGGAAAGAGTGGTGTGTAACTCGTTGGATAATTTTTTTTTAAATAAATAAACAACCCAGTATGAACACTTGTATAGCCCTTATTAAAAACATTCGTTCCTCAAGTTGTAAAAATGTGCTAATAACGTTATTCTGAGAGTTATTTCCCTCTGCTTTATGAATGCGCATCTAACCCACGGGACCGCGCCGCCCGGCACGTTCATGTTACGTGTTCAGTACTACATGCGTTTGTCTTTACCATAAGCCGCGTTCACACTGCGGTACTTTTCCCACAAAGGTTCATTCGAACTTAGTTCATGCGAGCTCTTTAGTTCGCATGAACTAAGTACAGATCGCGTTCACACCAGAAAAAGTCCCTGGGGGTGGATTAGGCAAATGAAGCCGCTGACGTCACTTCTTCTTCTTCTGCTTTGGGTTTACTGGCAGGCCGCAAACCACTTCACGGCGTATACTGCCGCCCAAAGTCCCCGGCCGGAAGTCCCCGGAGTTGGGGACTGGCTTCAGAAGCCTTCCGAGTAAATTGCCAGAACGCCGACACCTCCTCATCTCCACCGCTCCCACGTTTTATTTTGTGTTGCCATAAGTTAGTCTCTCTGCGTTTCTGCGCTGGGCTAATGCTAATGCTAATAATGCTAATGCGAGGATAATAACATGGCGGCTTCACAAAACTTTTTGGGAGTTTTACGGGGCGTGGTTTGCAATTCGCCCAGCCAATCAGGAATATAGCTCTTTTCTCAAAAAAGAGCCGCTCGAAAGTCCCTGCTCGAGAGCAGGGACTTTCGAGGGGGTAAAAAGGTTCGCATTAACTACTTTTAGTACCAGCTCTTTTTGGTGTGAACGCGATCATGAACTAAGTTCGCATGAACCTTTGTGGGAAAAGTACCGCAGTGTATATATAAAGGTCTTTACCCATGGATGCACAATAGCCGCGTTCACACCAGGATTCTGGGTAGTGTAGTGTCTTCTGCCGTCCAAAAACTCCGAAAAAATATTTGTTTCTCCGAATCGAAGGGGGAAAATACAAAAGCATTGCACACAATTCAAACCAATCAATGTTGTGTAATTAACAAGGACAATTTGGTGTTTTTTAGTCGATGAGTAGTGCAGATATCACTGTAAAATCAATCGACAGTAAGGAGAATAGGCTACTTACTTCCGGGTGTAAAATTCTCCGTTATCCAATGGGAATGGACGCTCGTAATACAAGACATGATCATTATCTTTTAAATAACGTTAACTAAAGGGAACAATCTATTTGACACAGCTGAAGCTCTGGCCTTCCTTAAAAACTAACTAATTTAATAAAATTAATAGTTGCATTACACACAATGCACTGTTTTTTGAGAACACAAATTCGTAACTAATGTAATTTTTACATTCTGACGAAAAATTAAAATAATTATGAATACAAATAAAATAAAAGAAGCCTCCCGTGAGTTACTACACGCTATAAAGTAGATTTAAAAAACGTTGTATAGAACAAAAACTCACTGCGGGACGTTGTAGAAATGCGTGTGTGCACCACGACAAAGGAGCCTCATTCACTTTACATTTGGGTTGTTTGCGTGGTGCCGACACGTAAATGTAACAAAGTTCGTGACTCCACCACGCATTGTGGTGTTAAGGAGTCGTGGTGGAGTCACGCATTCTGGTGAGATCAGGTTGGGCATGCCGGGTAATCTGTGAGGTTTCACTCTCTCAAAAGTTGGGCCATTTTGTCCAAGCCCCCAGGAAGTGCGCCCGGCCGTATTTTTCTGACATGTTCCAATTTTGTACTGTTTATTAAACTTTAGGACAACATTACAACCTTTTTATTCAGCTCATGCTGCTTTGAGGTATGACAAAAAAAAAAGCCTATTTTCAATATTTCCACCAGATTTGATCATCTTTTATTTAGGTTAAAGTGTATTTAATTTATCCTGATCCCATAATAAGACAATCACAAATAGACAGCAGCCTTTAGCTTGATGTTAGTTTGTGCTGTGAAAGGGATGCACGTGTGACTGTCATTTCATCTCTTTAGTTTTTAAAAAACCAGAACAGTACATCATTTTAAATGATCCTTTAGGGATTGTTTGTCTGAAATTCTGAGAGTTACATTTTTGCAATAATACTTCTGTGGTAGGTGTAAAGCTGAACATGTATTTTAATTCCACATTTTAAATTGTTCAGTTTTGAAGTAGCAAGCAGTTTTGCCTTTCCTTTTTGGCCACTTCTCTTGACCCCTTTTATTTTCAGGAGGGTTCAGCCTCTTTAATGTTCAGGAACATATTCAATATATTTCAGGAAATTCCATTTTGGGAGCTTCGAAATGGATGGTGTCGCTTGAAGGTAGAGTCATCTGCACTCTGCCAAACGAGGCCAACTTTGTGGATGCATTCACGGACCAGGCCCGGTTCCAGAACAAAATGACTCCTCGCCTCCCCTGGGGAATATTGAAGTTAAAACCATCAATCTGGTGCACTTTGAGAGCAACATTAAGAGACCTATGGATCTATGTGCTCTTTGCTTGATTATGCCTTCCCAGTCCCTTATCACGTAGCCTATAAGAGCATGGCGCCAGTTGTTGTAGCCGTAATGTCCCCATGATCTGAACTGTTATTACCTGCAGTAGATGCAGTGTTGCTGCTGGCGATAAGGGCTGGTTGTTTTAACCATTTTCTGATGTCCATCATTGACTGCTGTGTAAGCACCTTGCAGATGATGAATGTGCAGCGGCACAGGTCACGCGCACCAGACATAATAACGTTACTTACCGTTTAAATTGACCAAATAAATGCAGCAGACAATGTTATTCAACCACAATTACAATTTATTTTATTTCAACTATATTCTTCTTCTTCTTATTATTATTATTATTATTACTACTACTATTGTTAGTAATAGTAGGCAAAATGTAATATTTTTCACTTTTCATTTTTTTCACTTTTCATTTTTTTTTTTTTACTTTTCATTTTTCAAATGAGGGTGCATAACGACTCAACTGAGGGTGAAATGCACCCTTATGCACCCCCGTAGAACCGGGCCTGTCCAGGACCAAGAGGAGGCCTCAGCAATCCTGGAGTTCATTCAGAGGCAAGTTCTAAACTCACGATAACATGGAGTTTAGGAACTGTCTTTCTCCAGTAATACTGGTAGTTGAAAGAATGAACTTGTTTTAGGCTGATTCTGTGAGCTGCAGCTGAGCACGCCCCCCTGCAGGAGAGGGGAGCGTGCTTTGAGATCAGCTGCTGGGCTGTCAGAAGAGGTGGAGGAAAAGAGATCTCCATCCTCCGTGTTTTATTCTTATATGATTAGAGTCATTATTCATTTGTTTTAAAGCTCAATAAATAACAAAGAAGACCTTTGACCGGCAGTTTTCTAATTTTGTCCGGAAGATTTAAACTTTAACGGACAAAAAATCTAACTGAAACTCTGCCGCACGGTCCCCTCGTTCATAGAAGTGTTCAAATCTGGATCAGTCTGTATCAGATCCGTTGCAGCCCCGTTTTTAGAGAGAGGGTTGTGTTTTCTGACACTTGGTGAGTTCCCCTTTAAATGAACAATTAATTAATTTTTTCACATTCATTTTATTAAGTATGCAAAAGTAAAATGTCTTACAAAAACAACGCCAGATGTCACTGTAGCGTATATTTCCGTATATTTTATGAAAATCTAGTGTATACATAATTTTCCTACACATGTATTCACTGGGGTCTCTAACCTGCAAGTTGCTCTTTAAGTGGTCGTTTGGCTTTTATTATTCATCTCTCACCTGGCCACCTGCATACAAATACAGAATGCTGAAATCACTGGATGGGTTAACTAAATATAATTCAAATGTATCTACAGATTCCTGGATCTGACGGAGTTTGAATGGAAGACAACAAATTGAAATCCAGAATCTGCCTAAAAAAGTAACTTCAGGAGAGAGAGAGAGAGAGAGAGAGACCACATATGCATACTCTTTTCGAAAGCACCTCGTTTAATGTTAAATGTTCTAACTAAAATATCGCCTCCAGGATCAGTTTAGTTTCTTTTACTTTCATATAATTACAGAAGATGTACTGTTGTTGATTTTGTATTTGAATTGGTCTGGATTGGAATCTGTTATGAACTGTTGTATTGTAATCTGTTTTTTTTATATTGAATTTAACATTGAAATCAAATCAATAAACATATTTTATTTAAATTGTATCCCGGTTTTTGTTTTATCGTTTCAGGTACAGTAGTACGAGACAAGGATCTAAAAGTTTTCAAGTTTGTATCTTCTTGGTCGAATGCACTTATTGTAAGTCGCTTTGGATAAAAACGTCAGCTAAATGTAATGTAATGTAAAAGTGGGTAAAGATAAAACTGCAGTAAGATACTGTTTTAATGTATACACTACTGTAAAGTTATACTGTATAAACTACAGTAATGTATTTTTTTCACAATACAAGTATTGTATAATCACAGTAAAATATTGTTTTTGAGATTACAGCAACCTACAAAATTACAGTAATATACAGTAAAATAAAAATACAGCACTGATTTTATTACTGTAAACTAAATACAGGATCGCTACTGTAAAGTAAAAATACAGTACTGATTTTATTACTGTAAAGTAAAAATATAGTACTGATTTTATTACTGTAAACTAAATACAGGATCGCTACTGTAAAGTAAAAATACAGTAACTTGTTGGCAACTTTGCTGCCAGTAATTTACTGTAAAATCCCCTGTATTTTTTTTAACAGTGTGGGTGCGTTACGGCGGAGTCTGTTCGCAAAAAAGAGAAAATGCTCAATGACAGCTGTTCTCTTTAATGCACGATTTAAACGCACTGTTAGGCGGGGACACACTCGTACACGATCGACCTCCGGGTCCTCTGTGCGTGTTCCCACCCCTGGCTCTGTTACCCCCCAACTCTGGCCAGAGTGAAGGAGCAACGCCACACACTTACTCTGATGTTTCCGCCCCTAGCCAGCAATGTACGGGCTGGCGGAGATATATCAGCTGTTGTGCAGGCAGCCATGGCAGCCCCCACCACGCAGGGACAGATTGTCTCAGGCGGGGGGGGGGGGGGGGGGGGGGGGGGCGATCCTTTACCCACGCCCAGAGCGCGGGGCACTATGGGCCTGACCCGTGAGTGGTACAATCTGAATACAGTGGGACTCCCTCAGAAGGTGATAAACACTATTCAGAGTGCGAGAGCTTCCTCCACCAGGTCTCTTTACGACTGTAAGTGGAGGGTGTTTGAGGAGTGGTGCCTTCAAGAAGGACACATCTCTTTTCAATGTCCTGTCGGGGTGATTTTATCATTCCTACAGGACTTGATCGATAAACACAGAGCTTTCTCCACGATCAAGGTTTACCTGGCTGCTATTGCTGCATGCCGTGTGGGCTTTGAGGGTAAGACGGCTAGCCAACATCCTTTGGTTTGCCGTTTTATGAAGGGAACTCGCAGGCTCCTCCCTGTCTCCAGGTCGCTGGTGCCCTTATGGGACCTGGCAGTGGTTCTAAATGGGCTCAAAATGACCCCATTTGAACCCCTGGAAGGAGCTGACATGAAACATCTGTCACTCAAGACAGTGCTGTTACTGGCCCTGGCATCCGCCAAGCGGGTCAGCGATATCCATGCACTGTCTGTACATCCCTCATGTACTCAGTTCGCCCCAGGGCAAACGAGAGTGTTGTTGAAGCCCAACCCTGCCTTTACACCAAAGGTGGTTGGTTCGTGTACCCCAATTGACATTGAGGCATTTCCTCCGCAGCTGGTTTCCTCCGGGGAGCAGCTGCAGGATCTGTTGTGTCCAGTCCGGGCTTTACACACATATATGGACAGATCAAAAGAGCTTCGTCTTAATGACCAACTCTTCGTGTCCTGGGCTAATCCTCACAAGGGTAAACCTGTTACTAAGCAACGGCTCTCCCACTGGATCGTGGAGGCAATTGCTTTGGCCTATACGAGTCAGAATCTGCAAGCACCTTCGGGTCTGCGGGCTCACTCGACTCGGGGCCTGGCTACATCCTGGGCTTTGTTCAAGGGTGTTTCCATCCAGGATATCTGTGCGGCGGCAAGCTGGTCTTCGCCGCTCACTTTTGTCCGCTTTTACAGGCTAGACGTCTCCGCTCCAAGCCGTGGCCCGAGCAGTGCTGGGCACCTTGTTGAGTCGGGACTCCACCTGTTTAATTCTGGTTGATCGGTGATCTTCGAGATAAGCTCGTCTGGCAATACGGGAGCTACAATATCCCATAGTGAGACATCGAACGGAGTGTTATGAATGAGAACTATAGGTTACTTACGTAACCCCAGGCCTCAGAGTAACATGAAGTGAGATGTCTCACCAGACGGCCCTCCTTGCTATGGTGAAGCGAGAGGAGGTGCTTATTTTGAATGACGCATGCGTCGTGGCGCAGGCTACTTATAGGGGGTGATTTCCCCTGACGTTGACGTCAAGATCACCAGCCAATCAGGATTGGCGTAATGAGATTGATGCTTCTGTTTGCTCCGCGATGAGGCGCATCCCATCGTGAGACATCTCACTTCATGTTACTCTGACTACTGGGGTTACGTAAGTAACCTATAGTTTCTCTTTACCTGATCTTTACCCATGGATGCATAATAACAACGGACCATATCGCCTTACTGCCAGCCCACGGAGCTGTAATAATGGATATATTGCACATGTTTGCTGTAATTCATCATTTGTAAAATATTATACTACATGGGCTGTATGATGTAAATCTTGTATCGTAAATCTTGTATTCAATAAAGTTAATATTACCGACGTAGATTGACGTTCCTGTAGCTTCTTATTGCACTTGCAATTGTTTTAGTTACTTGTGGGCTACTTAACATGAATAATCACAGTTACTATCCTTTCACTCATCACATTTAAAAAAGAAATAGGCTATTGTTATTTTAACTCCACCACAGATCACACCATCATCAGCTTTACTTTTTAGATACAGTTTTAACTCACAATTGATCATAACAGGCTTCAACATATACATTTGTATATATTACCAAGTGGTTTCATGTACAACCCACACAAGTATCACGCTAAATGAAGCTCTGTTGCTTGGATATCACGAGATCCTGATGTCAGCATAATATAAAAGTACATAACGATTGATGTCTAATTTAGCATAATTTACTAGCTAGCCGCTAGCTGCTAACTGCCGCCTCGTTAATATAAATCCAGTACCATGCTGTCATGAACGCGCGGTGCTGTTACGTGTACGCAAATTCACGTGCTTAATGTGAACGAGCCTTTTGGGCGGCGTGGTTAAAGTTGCGCATGCTCTATGAGCGCACATACGGGTACTTCTCAGGCATGCCGGGTAATCTGTGACGTTTCGCTCTCTCAAAAGTTGGGCCATTTTGTCATCATGCGCCATTGAGCAACTCTCATAGGAATGAATGAGGCCCCGCCTCCCACGCTGTATCCAGTTCTTATTATATACATCCATGGTGCACACTGGTACGCAGGGTATGTGCGTAATCTGAAATGCGTACCGTCACTTGTGTCACAAAGCGCATTTGCGTACCGACGTACTTGTGAAGCTTTTCCAGAAGGCGGTTAGATCACCGGACGACAGACTCGGTCTCCGTGTGCACAGACAGGGCTGCTGTTAACGTCGGTCTGTACAACGGAACTGTGCCAAAACTACGCCAACCGGCTGCGGAGG
Organism: Pseudochaenichthys georgianus; assembly: GCF_902827115.2. Classification (NCBI taxonomy): domain Eukaryota; kingdom Metazoa; phylum Chordata; class Actinopteri; order Perciformes; family Channichthyidae; genus Pseudochaenichthys; species Pseudochaenichthys georgianus. The sequence goes on from NW_027263028.1 coordinate 13,778, forward strand.
GAGACTCCCCCCCCTTCACTGGAGAACTGCGCTAAAACAGCTGATCACAACGTTCACACTCTGTGGTCACGAAGTACTCCACTAGCCCCCCTATGGGCATAGATATGTCTCATAATTATTTGTGTGAACATAAAAATAATTTGTGTGTAAATATGTGATATGTAAATGTAAAACACCATCCACAAATGCATGAAAAGATTTGCAAACTCACAAATAAATTTGCAAATGTAAAGCGGATCTGCAAATACGCTAAATATTTTCACAAATAAAAAAAAAGATCTGTGAATATCTCTTTAACATTTACAACTTTCGATCAGGCATTTGTGAATCCATTTAGTATTTGTCGACCAAATATGCGCTTGCAGATCTCAAATCTCTGCTCGTGGATCTCACATTTCTGCTTGTGGATCGTCTTTTTACACACACGGAATTTTGAGACATATTTTCCGCCGGGCTCGGCTAAAATCTACTCGTGTCACTCGTGTTACTTCAAAGTAAGAGCATGATGGTTTGTTTAAGCGGAACGTTAGATGCATTCTTATCATCCTTTAGTGTTATTTGCTGCCCGTGAAGCTGTTCAGGAGTCTCTAGGTTTTAGTCCTGCTGAGCTAGTGTTTGGACATGAGGTCAGAGGTCCTTTAAGGGTTCTTAAAGAGCATTTGATCATGCCCACGAAAACAGTTTGCAGTATCCCGGAGTATGTCGCCAAACTTAAGGATCGTCTAAATCGTGCTTGCTCCTTGGCTAGCGAAGCTTTGACCTCTACCCAGGGGAACATGAAGAAACGCTACGACCAGAAGGCGGTAGCACGCTTGTTTCAGCCAGGTGACAAGGTGTTGGTTCTATTGCCTGTACCTGGTTCTGCTCTGTCTACTAAATTTGCTGGTCCTTATGTTGTAGATAAGAAGCTCGGTGAAACAAACTACGTCATTCAAACACCTGACCGCAGACGTCCTACCAGAGTGTGTCATATCAACATGCTAAAGAAGTACTGCACCAGGGAAGACCAAAGTGAGTCTTCTAAAGCTCACCAGGTGGAGACAACCGTCTCTCCTATGGCTTCAGTTTCAAAGGTGAGCTCAAATGAGGATGAGGATGAGTTGGTGATGCGCAGTGCAACACCACAGGGGGCAAGACTAAGCAATACTGAGGTATTTGCTGATTTGCCCAATTACTTGTCTCATCTTCCTGATATCCAAGGAAGTGATATACAGAAACTGATATTTGACTTTGCATGTCTTTTTAATGACACTCCATCACAAACTTCTGTCCTAGCTCATGATGTGGTTTTGACCAACCCCTCGTCCATCAAACAGCTGGCGTACAGAGTTAACCCAGTTAAGAGAGAGGTTATGAAAAGGGAAGTTGAATATCTACTTAAAAACGGATTTGCAAGGCCTAGTTCCAGTCCCTGGAGTTCCCCTTGTGTGCTAGACACAAAGTCAGATGGCAGTCCCAGATTCTGCACTGACTTTCGCAAGGTTAATGCTGTCACTGTCCCCGATGCACACCCATTACCGCTCATTGATGACTGCATCGATGAAATTGGTCCTGCACAATTTGTCAGTAAACTGGACATGTTAAAGGGATACTGGCAAGTTCCTTTAACACAGCGTGCTTCTGACATCTCGGCCTTTGTGACACCTGACAGTTTCCTTCAGTATACTGTGATGCCTTTCGGTATGTGTAACGCACCTGCCACCTTTCAGAGGCTTGTAAATCTTGTATTAGGACATGTTCCAGACTGTAAGGCATATCTGGACGACATTGTTGTCTATTCTAAGGACTGGTCTAGCCACATGTCTACCTTAAGAGAAGTTTTTAAGTGCTTGTCGGCCGCATCCCTAACGCTTAAACCTTGCCAAATGTGAGATTGGAAAAGGTACCGTTCTCTACCTTGGTCAGCAGGTTGGTCGGGGGAAGGTGTGCCCTGCTGATGCAAAGATCAGGGCAATTGCCTCCCTCCCAGTGCCATCCACCAGGAGGGAACTTCGCCGCTTCCTAGGAATGGCAGGGTACTATCGCCGTTTCTGCAGAAACTTCTCATCGGTGGCGGCCCCACTCACTACGTTGACCAGTCCCTCAAAGTCTTTCGTTTGGTCCGGTGAGTGTCAGCAGTCATTTGAGAGCCTAAAAGGTATTCTGTGTTGTACTCCTGTTCTTTCTGCACCAGACTTTTCGAAGCCATTCAAGCTCGAGGTCGATGCCAGTGGAGTTGGGACAGGGGCTGTTCTTCTACAAGAAGATGCACAGGCTATCGATCACCCCGTGAGCTACTTCTCCCGAAAGTTCAACAAACATCAGTTGAAGTACTCTACTATTGAGAAAGAAGCTTTAGCTCTATTGTTTGCCTTGCAGCACTTTGAGGTGTATCTTGGCTCCAGTGTAAAACCTATTAAGGTATACACTGATCACAATCCGCTGGTTTTTCTTTCAAGGATGTACAACCACAATCAACGCCTTATGCGTTGGTCGTTGATTGTCCAGAACTACAACCTTGACATAAGCCACAAAAAGGGGTCCGATAATGTTCTTGTAAATATAATGTTCATTGTAAGGGCCAAACATACTGTTTGGATTTATATGTGTGGGGGTGTTACGTGCCAGGCAGGCTGTACATGTGTGGTTTTCCTTCCCTCCTGTGTTTCTCTCTTCTCCCTGTCTTCTGCACAGCTGATCAGCAGCTGATCGGTATCTGCCTGTGCACCTGAGTCTGATGGCTGATTGGATCCTCTCACCCTCAGCTGGCCTATCAGCAACCAGGGCCGACCATAAAGGAGGCACCCAGGAAGTCTTCTCTCTCTCACTCTGGGCCTGTTGCTGAGGAAGGAACACGGCTGTGTTTAGCAACTAAAGCTATTTGAATATCTGACTTTGTTAATGTGTGTGTGTGAGAGGTGGAGGAGTTAGGTAAGTCTGGGGTACCCTGTACATTTCTCACCACCAGCTAACTATTGTTTAGACACACTAGGTAAGCGGATTGTTGCCACCCCTGTATATTGTTTTGTCAAATTCTTTGTAGTTAGTTAGTGAGGGTTTTTGTTTGAGTTTGGTTTCAAAGGATAGTTGTAGAGATAGGCCTGGTTTTGTTATGCTTGTTTCTTTTGTTTGGCACAATCCAATCTCTTTGCTCCTCCTCCTCCTCCCTCCTCACAAACAGAGTGTTTCTGTTTAATTGTATTATATGATAGGTTACAAGGAATAAACCTTTTGTCAACCTTTACTCTGACTCTCTCATAATTATTGGTTGTACGTTATTGTCTCCAGGTCCCCTAGACCTTAGTGGGGACGTAACAATCATCATCATCATCATCATCATCATCATCATCATCATCATCACCACCACCACCATCATCATCTTCATGTTATAGTGATACAGTTAGTTTGTGTTAGTTTTTTGGTTCAATATAGCATATATCGAGCACTTTCGTTGATGTTGAAGTACAGGCGATACGCCACTTTCGGATCCCGGGGGAGCAGCTGGCAGCGAAGCAGCCCAGATAAAACTCTTTCTTCATTGTTTGTTGTGTATTCAGTCAAGCGGGTCAAAGTTACAATGTAAAATTGTAAGTACAATGTAAAGTCCTGTACTCTGCAGGTGCCGGTAAAGAGCAATACAATGACAAAACCTTTCCAAACAAAACAACTAGTAGGTAGGTTCGACAGGCAGGCAGGAAGATAGATATATGGATATCATATATAGATGGATATCACATATATAGATGGATATCATATATAGATGGATATCATATATAGATAGATACTTCATTCATCCCAAATTGTGAAATGTGTGGAAACAAGTATAAACACAATAACATTAAATACAAATGAAAGCAATAGACAGGAATATATGCATATACAGTAGAAAGGACACAATGAATATGATAACATTTAATGTAGCCTTACTATGAAGGCTAACCTAAATATGGTGCTTTTCTACAGATTACTTTATTACTGCACTGGTAAAGTCAAATTAGGCCGATTAATAAGATGTGAAGTGCTTTGTAACTTCGACCCGCTTGACTGAATGCACAACAAACAATGAAGGAAGAGTTTTATCTGGGCTGCTTCGCTGCCAGCTGCTCCCCCGGGACCCGAAAGTGGCTTAGGCTATAGCCTGTACTTCAACATCAACGAAGGTGCTCGATATATGCTGTATCCAGGCCCGGTTCTACGGGGGTGCATAAGGGTGCATTGCACTCTCATTTGAAAAAATAAAAGTAAAAAATATTACATTTTGCCTACTATTATATGTAGTAGTAGTAGTAGTAGTAGTAGGAAGAAGAAGAAGAAGAAGAAGAAGAAGAAGTTGAAATAAAATAAATTGTAATTGTGGTTGAATAGCATTGTCTGCTGCATTTATTTGATCAATTTAAACGGTAAGTAACGTTATTATGTCAGGTGCGCGTGACCTGTGCCGCTGCACATTCATCATCTGCAAGGTGCTTACACAGCAGTCAGTGATGGATCAGAAAATTGGTAAAACAACCAGCCCTTATCGCCAGCATACACTGCATCTACTGCAGGTAATAACAGTTCAGATCATGGGGACATTACGTTACTGTCGTGGACACTAACGTCCTCCTGCCCGACTCGCCGGCTTTGCCCGCCTCCCCCACAGAGGGGAGCAGCCGCAGCCGTCTTCGTTACCCCAAACACCGCCACCCCTCGGCGGCCCGCAAGTGCCAGAGGACCTCTGCAAAACAGAGCCTGCCCAGGTATATTTAAAAAAGTACCCAACTCGCTGTACAGCGGTACTTTTTTCCCCCCAATTATTGACACATCCCAGTCTGTGACTAAAAAATCTCTCTAGAATTACTTGTACAAAAGATCATTTTATATAAAATGGGCCAGTTCAGCCTTCATTAGAGGAACAGATTTGAAAGGGGGGACAGAGGGGGAGACACACTTAAAGAAACGCAGTTCAGATTCAAACCTGTACATGGGCTGCAAGTTCTACCAAGAGACCCATCAGGCGGCCCAAAGATAAATAAATATTTTGTTCTCAGGATTATAAACTTAGTAAAAGTGAGAAATTATATTTTATTATAGTATTTTGGTTTTTAGGACATCTTGAGCCTAACAACATCAGAGTCACTTTTTTTTTAACGTAACGCACAAGGGTTAACTGTTGTGGACAAGTCAAGGGAGCAACAAAAGATCGCTGCTCGGACACGTACCCTTCTTATGCGCATACACCAGTCATCAAACTCGTCCTCTGTTCTGCAGAAGAAACCCTGGTGGACACCAGAAAACAGTAAACGACGGAACAGTACTGCACACAGGCCTGCTGCATTCACCCTTTAACAAAGAGCTTTAGTATGGGATAGGAAAGCGGTGCTATAAAACCCTCCCCAGCATTCCTACCGCTGCGATGGACGGGTCCAGCTCACAGATGTGCATACGGCAGGGGGGGTGCTGACAATGGTACGTCTCATCAGGGACCTGTCCGTCTTCACATGGGTCCACTGCAGGCTGCGTGGTGTGGGGGTCTAGATAGATGAGCTCCTCTCCTGGGAGGAAGGAGGCGTGTTTATCATTAGATTGTTTTCTTGGAGTAAGAGGAATTAATATGGTGAGCATGAGTGTGCAGTGCACGGCTGAGTGTGTATTTCACAAAGGGAGACCAGACATACCGACATAACCAATGAAGTAATGGGCACTGTTGGGTTTCCCCCCGATAACCCCCAGGGACTGAGGCAGCATGAAGCATTGCTGTGGAAAGAGACGAGAGGGTTCATCTCAGCCCGCTTTGCCTCAGTGCTTATTTATGAAGCCCTTTCCATCTTTTTAACCGATTTAGTGTTTAACAAAACATACAAATGACATTAGGAACATTTCGATAAGCGTACCATTTGTTATGTTTCATATTATTTGTGTGAGCTTTGTTTCTTTAGGGTCATTGAAGGTATAACAAAAAAAGTAACTGTGGTGTCGGGGATACTCGATTTCCAATTAAAGTCATACATTTACAATAAAAGAAGTCTACAACGAGTACGAGAGGAATTGTGGAATGTACTTCACCTTGAGGGTTCCGATGTACGCCTCATTGATGTCGCTCAGGCCCAGCCTGAGGGGGATGAGCAGCACCAGAGGTTTCCAGAGAGCCGTCTCCTCCTCAGCCAGAGCACAGGCGCTCCCCGGGCAGCCGTTCAGCTCCCCTGCTCCCTCTGGTTCACAACAGGCTCCTTCCACATCCAGCCAGGGCATACACAGACGCTCTGCAGGGAAATGATCACACACACACACTTAATGGCTATTGTCTATACGGCGATAGAAAGATAAAACATACAGTGTGTGGTTTATGTTCCTAAAAACTAAAGAATAAGCATCATCAGCTCATTGAGTAGAGTAGAAGCCAGAAAAGGATTAAACTGACCTGGTTACGGTGTGTTCACAATAAAAACACCCACAAGAGAATATCTCAGTGTAGTTATTCCTTAGAGCAGATTCAAATGTAGCATATCGTAGACCTCAGTGCTCCTCGTGCCTGCGAGTGTAACCCAACGTGAACATTCGCTTGGCATTCGGTATAAACACAGCAGTTGAGTAAAACAGTGAACACAGAGCGTCTTACCTTCTTACATGGACCTGCACCAGAATACTGTCGAGGGATAAGCTTCGTAATGTTTGTAATCAAACACAGAAACCTTGACCGGTCATTTAAGTTTTAGCTTAAGTACTTCTGTAAACATCCCAGCGTGGTTCAGTCTGCAGCACAAGTTAAACTGCTTATGCAAAGTCAGGAAACAGGAAGCACTCACTGATCTCTTCGATGACCACAGTGTTGTCCATCGCCACGTGTACCACTAATCTGCTCCACGTATCAAACACTGCCAGCTTCCTGAGAGAAACACAGCACATTTGACTCAATTGTGAAGGCATTTTTTAGAAATGCTTAGAACCTCCTCCGGGAACACTGTATCTTGTTCTTCCTAAATGTTTGTGGGATGGATGAATAGATGGTGAGAGAGGACAATAAAATAAAAGACAAAGAATATGTGATGCAAACAAATAGATGCCATCCAGTGTGTGTGTCTCAATCACAATGACTGAATGACATAAGGGCAGTTTTACAGTTTTAAAAAACGTAAACGTATAGTTCTGGTGGCCTTTTAAGATTCAATGACACTTGTTCAAACTCATATTCTTATTCCGTTTTTGACAAGTTTGGAAAGCGGTTCCAGTATTTGTGTGAACATTTTCAATCAAATCAAAGACCTAAATTGAAGAAGTGGTGATCAAGTCATTAGTAGATTGATCAATAGAAAATCGGTCTCAAATGTGACAATTGGTAAAAGGCATGCAGTTGTTTGTTGTAGAGCAGAAACATGGAATGTAAACATATTTGTTTGTTGAGAAAAGACGATATGACACTTTTAAAATTTGAAATTATTGAGCTATTTATCCTTGCAATGCAAGTTAAATATCTCTAGGGCATTACATTGGCAATTTGAATACTTGGCCTCTGGCTCTGATGGGCATTTCATAAAATATGATAATATTTATTGCTAAATGTATCAATATAGTAATTCATATTATCAATAACCATCAATTGGATCCATAAAATGTAAACTATCTTGTATCTTCTCTACAGAACTTACTTTAGAACCTGGGCCACTGTGTTGGGTCCATACCACTGGCCTATGGGCTTTCCCTCTCCAACTCCCATCTGGGCTGCAGAAACAGAAACACAAATCTGTCATGCAAACTCTTTCAGAGTGAGGGCTTGGCCACATTGGAAGGGTCTGACACTCACTACTTACCAATTTGATGGATGGAATAATAGCTGTCTTTTTTGTCAATGAAGGCGTTGAGAATACTGATGTACTCTTCTCTTTGTCTCTGGCCTCTGGCCCATCTCCAGTCTGAGAACAACACAACCGTTATCAGGCCTGTGCTAACAGGCTCCGTATGGTATAGTCTACTCCATGGAGTGCCATTCAGTCATACAAGCTGGTGTCACCTACCTTTATGTTTATCTGTCTATAATCAAAGGGAATTAAACAAATAAAATAAAATGGAAAGTTGTCTTACCTCTGCCTAGATGTCTACACACCAAGGCCTCCCCGAGGATCATCTGTCCGCACCGCAACATGCAGCCCCATCCCGTATCAGATGTTGGTCCTGTCCCCCCTGGAACACATTCCAGAATTGTAAATGATTATGAAAACCCATATTACACAAACCTCCAGAAACGTTAAGTATAGTTTAGTGACTAAGTTTAGTGCACAATTTCTTCACTTACCAATTGGCGGGAAGTTTTTTCTGTATGTGAACCACAGTCGGGAGGTGACATCTGATAAAATGTCATCTTTCTCTACATGAAGACCAGAGACCACCATATTACAATACAACCACAACACAAAGCCAAGCATTCAAGTTATACCTTAACTACTACTTCCTCTTACACACAGGTTATATTCCACTCTCCTACCTGTCAGTGCGTTGTAGTCTTTCCCCAAGATCCACACAGGCTCTGAGGTCTCGGGAAAATCTTCAAACTCTCCAAAGCGAAGTGTGTCGTATGTCAAGGTTGCTGCAAGAGAGGACAGAGTCAAATGTAATACGTGTGAGAGATCACTGAGGAGAAAGGTTGGCCTTCATGTTGTTATCCGATAACCACTTAAAAGTGATTCTGTTTGTCAGGAAGTAAAGGTGTGGTGGACATTAGTAGCTTGAGAAGTGACTTCCAGGAAGAATATTTTATATATCAATCTATAAAAGCATGTAGGATTTTTAATCTATGTTTTTCTTTATATTAACTTAAGTCTTCATGTCTATGCTAGGGAGCAAGTGAAGGAGAATGATCCCTGCTAAATGAAAATGAATGGATGTCAGAAAACTGTTCATTAACACAACTATATCGCAAGTATCTTAATCATATTCAAAAATGTTTCTTAATGTAAAAGTACACATATATTATCATCAAAATACACTTAAAAGTACTAAAAATAACCATAAAAGTTATAATCATTATGCAGAATGGCCCATTTCGTTATGATATATATTTTGTTAATAGATTTTAATTTTTAACATTTTAAAAGTTGTTTTTCTGTCGTAACTATTTACTGGTAAAGGAGTTTACGAGAGACTGTAATGAGATCCACATCACTAACAACAGACAGGAGAAGTTGCTAGCTCACTGACATTATCTGTCAGCTTGGAAAACGAAAGCTGGGATATACAGGTTATTTCATAAAAACTGAAGGTATGTATTTGCAGTAAAATGAAATGTTTCAAAAGCATGAATAAGTCTGCTCGCATTATCTGGACACTATTCTACAGTACGTAAATGTTGCTGCATCATTTAACTTAACTTCTCTCAAAGCTAATAGCATTCCCGGTGCTAACACTAGCATAACAACTGATGTGATGGTGACAGTGCATCGACTGGATGTTCATCTTGGGCGTAACATAACGTTAGCACAGTTAAACCAAGGACGGAAGGCAAATTATCAAACGTGAAACTTATTAAACAACAGATGACACTAACACATGAAATCGTACAGTAAGTTATACGGCTGTGAAGCAAGCTGTCAAAGTGAGGAATCAAACACATTTCGCAATAACAGCAGGCTAATGTTAGTTAGCAGTTAGCTTTAGTCATCATTTTAGCAGGCTAACGTCACTGAGGCTACAAAGCAATACGTGTTAGACTGGCAGCTGGAGATGGCAATCCTTTCATGACAGAACAGAGAATGTGCTGACAAGTATGACATGTTGTTGTTGCACTTATTTAGTGACAATACTAGCTCGTCAAGGTAGAAAAGGACGTGTTATTTTAAATATTGCTTACCTGCATCCATCCCGACGGTCTTCACCCTATCTTGTTTGTTGTTCTCTGGACTCCGATCGGGTGGACCAATGGGAACAAAGTCCTGCTGAGGAATTTAGAGAGAGGCGGGACCTTTCTCACGACATCCAATAAGGGCTGGGAGGGAGGGTTAATGTCGCCCTAACCAATCAGTATTTACTGACGTATTCGGTCCGTTGAAAACAGGTACAGATGAAAAACTAACCAAAGCCAATTTAAATAGCGGGCAAAAATGGGTTAACTGCCATGCATGTGGTGTTTGATATAGTTTACGTTTAATTTAAACAATTTTAGTCAGAAAAACGTATATTGACCAAACCTTTTTTAATAGTTTACTATAATTTAGAAAGGTTTCTGTGAGAAATCATTTCAAAAGTAAACTTATTTTTCATTTTATATTTAAATTTGAAATGTTTGCACACAACATTATTAATTTAAACATTTGTATCAATTTTTTAAAATTATGAATCCATTTATTTTATTGTATTTCCTTGAGGCTGGGGAAGATATCATGAAAAAAAAATGGAATTACAAAAAAAAAAGTTTTTTATTTCGGATGTTTTTAAAAAACATTTAAATAAACAAAGTCTTGGCTTTCAGAATATGAAACTTTTATTTCCAAAATCACACGATAAATACATTTTGAAGCTTGTAAAGGGAAGATGAAAGCTCTCACTCGCCACTCACTCCTCCTCCCTCCAGCTGACATTATGAATGTAAGGCGTATAGTAATCATAGATAACACGGCAGGGTCCGTTACAGTTTGTTTTCATCTGGTTTCAAATAAACAAAGTCTTGGCTTTCAGAATATTAAAATTGTTTCGGCAAATTCAGATGATAAATACAACGTTGAAGCTTGTAACGGCATAATTACAAGCGGAGAACGGAGTAACTTCACGTCACAGCAGGCATAACAACAGCCTGTGTTTCTCGTGAGTGTTTCCCCGGGAAACAAACACAATACACACAAACGCAAAAATACACAAACACACACACTCGTGAGCTTCCCCCAGACCAGTAATCCAAACGAAAATATCTTCCCTCCGTAGTATTTTGATAATTTGCTCCGCTAATCCATCAGATCGATGGATTCCAGAGATTTTTCTCAAACATGATGACTCCGAAACAGTCAGTGGGCACCACTTAACAGCCAATCAGAAAGAGAATATGTTTCACCTGTGACTTATTCAAATTGCGAGTGATTGAGTGACAGATGAAGGTTGTTTAGGAGAAAAAGTTTGAGAAGAAAAAGTTTGAGTGGCGCTCGGGAAAGGAAATTGTTGAGGGAAAAGGAGTTTCGAGACAAGCAGCTATTACAAAAAATGCTGAAGCTTACAGGTTATTTTAAACCTGTAGGCCAGGATGAGGAGGAAGGACAGATGAGTTCTGTACCGAGCAGTAGCGGTGCCGGCCGCGGGGCCTCGGAGCCAAGTAGGAAGAGGAACAGGCGCGCGTAGAGCAGAGTGGAGAAGTGCGATCACAGAGCCTGCCGAGGCTATAAATGACTTTCATTTGTTGTTTAAATAGGGGGCCTACAAAACCATCAGCCCCAGGGCCTGATGGCAGGTTAAGGTGGGCCTGTATACATGCCCTTATACAGCCCTTAATAACATCAATTTTCTGGGCTCAATATGTGTCTTCGCCGTTTTTGTTGTGATCGCTAAATTCCCCTTGTTTATAATAATCACCGTTCCTTCAGTAGGATACTGTAGTGATTCAAAGTGTGATTTTCAAGCCCCCAGGAAGTGCGCCGGAGTCTGATGAGAATATTCGTTGTGGCCAAACGGCGGTACTACACTTCCTTTAGGTTGCTGGGCCCGGAAACACTTTTTCCCATTGACTTATATTGGGAAAGAGTGGTGTGTAACTCGTTGGATAATTTTTTTTTAAATAAATAAACAACCCAGTATGAACACTTGTATAGCCCTTATTAAAAACATTCGTTCCTCAAGTTGTAAAAATGTGCTAATAACGTTATTCTGAGAGTTATTTCCCTCTGCTTTATGAATGCGCATCTAACCCACGGGACCGCGCCGCCCGGCACGTTCATGTTACGTGTTCAGTACTACATGCGTTTGTCTTTACCATAAGCCGCGTTCACACTGCGGTACTTTTCCCACAAAGGTTCATTCGAACTTAGTTCATGCGAGCTCTTTAGTTCGCATGAACTAAGTACAGATCGCGTTCACACCAGAAAAAGTCCCTGGGGGTGGATTAGGCAAATGAAGCCGCTGACGTCACTTCTTCTTCTTCTGCTTTGGGTTTACTGGCAGGCCGCAAACCACTTCACGGCGTATACTGCCGCCCAAAGTCCCCGGCCGGAAGTCCCCGGAGTTGGGGACTGGCTTCAGAAGCCTTCCGAGTAAATTGCCAGAACGCCGACACCTCCTCATCTCCACCGCTCCCACGTTTTATTTTGTGTTGCCATAAGTTAGTCTCTCTGCGTTTCTGCGCTGGGCTAATGCTAATGCTAATAATGCTAATGCGAGGATAATAACATGGCGGCTTCACAAAACTTTTTGGGAGTTTTACGGGGCGTGGTTTGCAATTCGCCCAGCCAATCAGGAATATAGCTATTTTCTCAAAAAAGAGCCGCTCGAAAGTCCCTGCTAGAGAGCAGGGACTTTCGAGGGGGTAAAAAGGTTCGCATTAACTACTTTTAGTACCAGCTCTTTTTGGTGTGAACGCGATCATGAACTAAGTTCGCATGAACCTTTGTGGGAAAAGTACCGCAGTGTATATATAAAGGTCTTTACCCATGGATGCACAATAGCCGCGTTCACACCAGGATTCTGGGTAGTGTAGTGTCTTCTGCCGTCCAAAAACTCCGAAAAAATATTTGTTTCTCCGAATCGAAGGGGGAAAATACAAAAGCATTGCACACAATTCAAACCAATCAATGTTGTGTAATTAACAAGGACAATTTGGTGTTTTTTAGTCGATGAGTAGTGCAGATATCACTGTAAAATCAATCGACAGTAAGGAGAATAGGCTACTTACTTCCGGGTGTAAAATTCTCCGTTATCCAATGGGAATGGACGCTCGTAATACAAGACATGATCATTATCTTTTAAATAACGTTAACTAAAGGGAACAATCTATTTGACACAGCTGAAGCTCTGGCCTTCCTTAAAAACTAACTAATTTAATAAAATTAATAGTTGCATTACACACAATGCACTGTTTTTTGAGAACACAAATTCGTAACTAATGTAATTTTTACATTCTGACGAAAAATTAAAATAATTATGAATACAAATAAAATAAAAGAAGCCTCCCGTGAGTTACTACACGCTATAAAGTAGATTTAAAAAACGTTGTATAGAACAAAAACTCACTGCGGGACGTTGTAGAAATGCGTGTGTGCACCACGACAAAGGAGCCTCATTCACTTTACATTTGGGTTGTTTGCGTGGTGCCGACACGTAAATGTAACAAAGTTCGTGACTCCACCACGCATTGTGGTGTTAAGGAGTCGTGGTGGAGTCACGCATTCTGGTGAGATCAGGTTGGGCATGCCGGGTAATCTGTGAGGTTTCACTCTCTCAAAAGTTGGGCCATTTTGTCCAAGCCCCCAGGAAGTGCGCCCGGCCGTATTTTTCTGACATGTTCCAATTTTGTACTGTTTATTAAACTTTAGGACAACATTACAACCTTTTTATTCAGCTCATGCTGCTTTGAGGTATGACAAAAAAAAAAGCCTATTTTCAATATTTCCACCAGATTTGATCATCTTTTATTTAGGTTAAAGTGTATTTAATTTATCCTGATCCCATAATAAGACAATCACAAATAGACAGCAGCCTTTAGCTTGATGTTAGTTTGTGCTGTGAAAGGGATGCACGTGTGACTGTCATTTCATCTCTTTAGTTTTTAAAAAACCAGAACAGTACATCATTTTAAATGATCCTTTAGGGATTGTTTGTCTGAAATTCTGAGAGTTACATTTTTGCAATAATACTTCTGTGGTAGGTGTAAAGCTGAACATGTATTTTAATTCCACATTTTAAATTGTTCAGTTTTGAAGTAGCAAGCAGTTTTGCCTTTTCCTTTTTGGCCACTTCTCTTGACCCCTTTTATTTTCAGGAGGGTTCAGCCTCTTTAATGTTCAGGAACATATTCAATATATTTCAGGAAATTCCATTTTGGGAGCTTCGAAATGGATGGTGTCGCTTGAAGGTAGAGTCATCTGCACTCTGCCAAACGAGGCCAACTTTGTGGATGCATTCACGGACCAGGCCCGGTTCCAGAACAAAATGACTCCTCGCCTCCCCTGGGGAATATTGAAGTTAAAACCATCAATCTGGTGCACTTTGAGAGCAACATTAAGAGACCTATGGATCTATGTGCTCTTTGCTTGATTATGCCTTCCCAGTCCCTTATCACGTAGCCTATAAGAGCATGGCGCCAGTTGTTGTAGCCGTAATGTCCCCATGATCTGAACTGTTATTACCTGCAGTAGATGCAGTGTTGCTGCTGGCGATAAGGGCTGGTTGTTTTAAACCATTTTCTGATGTCCATCATTGACTGCTGTGTAAGCACCTTGCAGATGATGAATGTGCAGCGGCACAGGTCACGCGCACCAGACATAATAACGTTACTTACCGTTTAAATTGACCAAATAAATGCAGCAGACAATGTTATTCAACCACAATTACAATTTATTTTATTTCAACTATATTCTTCTTCTTCTTATTATTATTATTATTATTACTACTACTATTGTTAGTAATAGTAGGCAAAATGTAATATTTTTCACTTTTCATTTTTTTCACTTTTCATTTTTTTTTTTTTTACTTTTCATTTTTCAAATGAGGGTGCATAACGACTCAACTGAGGGTGAAATGCACCCTTATGCACCCCCGTAGAACCGGGCCTGTCCAGGACCAAGAGGAGGCCTCAGCAATCCTGGAGTTCATTCAGAGGCAAGTTCTAAACTCACGATAACATGGAGTTTAGGAACTGTCTTTCTCCAGTAATACTGGTAGTTGAAAGAATGAACTTGTTTAGGCTGATTCTGTGAGCTGCAGCTGACCACGCCCCCCTGCAGGAGAGGGGAGCGTGCTTTGAGATCAGCTACTGGGCTGTCAGAAGAGGTGGAGGAAAAGAGATCTCCATCCTCCGTGTTTTATTCTTATATGATTAGAGTCATTATTCATTTGTTTTAAAGCTCAATAAATAACAAAGAAGACCATTGACCGGCAGTTTTCTAATTTTGTCCAGAAGATTTAAACTTTAACGGACATGTTGACCGGGCGGAAAAAAATCTAACTGAAACTCTGCCGCACGGTCCCCTCGTTCATAGAAGTGTTCAAATCTGGATCAGTCTGTATCAGATCCGTTGCAGCCCCGTTTTTAGAGATTTGGGTATGGAGGAAAAGAGAGAGGGTTGTGTTTTCTGACACTTGGTGAGGTCCCCTTTAAATGAATAATTAATTAATTTTTTCACATTCATTTTATTAAGTATGCAAAAGTAAAAATGTCTTACAAAAACGACGCCAGATGTCACTGTAGCGTATATTTCTCTATATTTTTTTGAAAATCTAGTGTATACATAATTTTCCTACACATGTATTCACTGGGGTCTCTAACCTGCAAGTTGCTCTTTAAGTGGTCGTTTGGCTTTTATTATTCATTTCTCACCTGGCCACCTGCATAAAAATACAGAATGCTGAAATCACTGGATGGGTTAACTAACTATAATTCAAATGTATCTACAGATTCCTGGATCTGACGGAGTTTGAATGGAAGACACAAATTGAAATCCAGAATCTGCCTAAAAAAGTAACTTCAGGAGAGAGAGAGAGAGAGAGAGAGACCACATATGCATACTTCTTTTCGAAAGCACCTCGTTTAATGTTAAATGTTCTAACTAAAATATCGCCTCCAGGATCAGTTTAGTTTCTTTTACTTTCATATAATTACAGAAGATGTACTGTTGTGATTTTGTATTTGAATTGGTCTGGATTGGAATCTGTTATGAACTGTTGTATTGTAATCTGTTTTTTTTATATTGAATTTAACATTGAAATCAAATCAATAAACATATTTTATTTAAATTGTATCCCGGTTTTTGTTTATCGTTTCAGGTACAGTAGTACGAGACAAGGATCTAAAAGTTTTCAAGTTTGTATCTTCTTGGTCGAATGCACTTATTGTAAGTCGCTTTGGATAAAAACGTCAGCTAAATGTAATGTAATGTAAAAGTGGGTAAAGATAAAACTGCAGTAAGATACTGTTTTAATGTATACACTACTGTAAAGTTATACTGTATAAACTACAGTAATGTATTTTTTTCACAATACAAGTATTGTATAATCACAGTAAAATATTGTTTTTGAGATTACAGCAACCTACAAAATTACAGTAATATACAGTAAAATAAAAATACAGCACTGATTTTATTACTGTAAACTAAATACAGGATCGCTACTGTAAAGTAAAAATACAGTACTGATTTTATTACTGTAAAGTAAAAATATAGTACTGATTTTATTACTGTAAACTAAATACAGGATCGCTACTGTAAAGTAAAAATACAGTAACTTGTTGGCAACTTTGCTGCCAGTAATTTACTGTAAAATCCCCTGTATTTTTTTTAACAGTGTGGGTGCGTTACGGCGGAGTCTGTTCGCAAAAAAGAGAAAATGCTCAATGACAGCTGTTCTCTTTAATGCACGATTTAAACGCACTGTTAGGCGGGGACACACTCGTACACGATCGACCTCCGGGTCCTCTGTGCGTGTTCCCACCCCTGGCTCTGTTACCCCCAACTCTGGCCAGAGTGAAGGAGCAACGCCACACACTTACTCTGATGTTTCCGCCCTAGCCAGCAATGTACGGGCTGGCGGAGATATATCAGCTGTTGTGCAGGCAGCCATGGCAGCCCCCACCACGCAGGGACAGATTGTCTCAGGCGGGGGGGGGGGGGGGGGGGGGGGGGCGATCCTTTACCCACGCCCAGAGCGCGGGGCACTATGGGCCTGACCCGTGAGTGGTACAATCTGAATACAGTGGGACTCCCTCAGAAGGTGATAAACACTATTCAGAGTGCGAGAGCTTCCTCCACCAGGTCTCTTTACGACTGTAAGTGGAGGGTGTTTGAGGAGTGGTGCCTTCAAGAAGGACACATCTCTTTTCAATGTCCTGTCGGGGTGATTTTATCATTCCTACAGGACTTGATCGATAAACACAGAGCTTTCTCCACGATCAAGGTTTACCTGGCTGCTATTGCTGCATGCCGTGTGGGCTTTGAGGGTAAGACGGCTAGCCAACATCCTTTGGTTTGCCGTTTTATGAAGGGAACTCGCAGGCTCCTCCCTGTCTCCAGGTCGCTGGTGCCCTTATGGGACCTGGCAGTGGTTCTAAATGGGCTCAAAATGACCCCATTTGAACCCCTGGAAGGAGCTGACATGAAACATCTGTCACTCAAGACAGTGCTGTTACTGGCCCTGGCATCCGCCAAGCGGGTCAGCGATATCCATGCACTGTCTGTACATCCCTCATGTACTCAGTTCGCCCCAGGGCAAACGAGAGTGTTGTTGAAGCCCAACCCTGCCTTTACACCAAAGGTGGTTGGTTCGTGTACCCCAATTGACATTGAGGCATTTCCTCCGCAGCTGGTTTCCTCCGGGGAGCAGCTGCAGGATCTGTTGTGTCCAGTCCGGGCTTTACACACATATATGGACAGATCAAAAGAGCTTCGTCTTAATGACCAACTCTTCGTGTCCTGGGCTAATCCTCACAAGGGTAAAGCCTGTTACTAAGCAACGGCTCTCCCACTGGATCGTGGAGGCAATTGCTTTGGCCTATACGAGTCAGAATCTGCAAGCACCTTCGGGTCTGCGGGCTCACTCGACTCGGGGCCTGGCTACATCCTGGGCTTTGTTCAAGGGTGTTTCCATCCAGGATATCTGTGCGGCGGCAAGCTGGTCTTCGCCGCTCACTTTTGTCCGCTTTTACAGGCTAGACGTCTCCGCTCCAAGCCTGGCCCGAGCAGTGCTGGGCACCTTGTTGAGTCGGGACTCCACCTGTTTAATTCTGGTTGATCGGTGATCTTCGAGATAAGCTCGTCTGGCAATACGGGAGCTACAATATCCCATAGTGAGACATCGAACGGAGTGTTATGAATGAGAACTATAGGTTACTTACGTAACCCCAGGCCTCAGAGTAACATGAAGTGAGATGTCTCACCAGACGGCCCTCCTTGCTATGGTGAAGCGAGAGGAGGTGCTTATTTTGAATGACGCATGCGTCGTGGCGCAGGCTACTTATAGGGGGTGATTTCCCCTGACGTTGACGTCAAGATCACCAGCCAATCAGGATTGGCGTAATGAGATTGATGCTTCTGTTTGCTCCGCGATGAGGCGCATCCCATCGTGAGACATCTCACTTCATGTTACTCTGACTACTGGGGTTACGTAAGTAACCTATAGTTTCTCTTTACCTGATCTTTACCCATGGATGCATAATAACAACGGACCATATCGCCTTACTGCCAGCCCACGGAGCTGTAATAATGGATATATTGCACATGTTTGCTGTAATTCATCATTTGTAAAATATTATACTACATGGGCTGTATGATGTAAATCTTGTATCGTAAATCTTGTATTCAATAAAGTTAATATTACCGACGTAGATTGACGTTCCTGTAGCTTCTTATTGCACTTGCAATTGTTTTAGTTACTTGTGGGCTACTTAACATGAATAATCACAGTTACTATCCTTTCACTCATCACATTTAAAAAAGAAATAGGCTATTGTTATTTTAACTCCACCACAGATCACACCATCATCAGCTTTACTTTTTAGATACAGTTTTAACTCACAATTGATCATAACAGGCTTCAACATATACATTTGTATATATTACCAAGTGGTTTCATGTACAACCCACACAAGTATCACGCTAAATGAAGCTCTGTTGCTTGGATATCACGAGATCCTGATGTCAGCATAATATAAAAGTACATAACGATTGATGTCTAATTTAGCATAATTTACTAGCTAGCCGCTAGCTGCTAACTGCCGCCTCGTTAATATAAATCCAGTACCATGCTGTCATGAACGCGCGGTGCTGTTACGTGTACGCAAATTCACGTGCTTAATGTGAACGAGCCTTTTGGGCGGCGTGGTTAAAGTTGCGCATGCTCTATGAGCGCACATACGGGTACTTCTCAGGCATGCCGGGTAATCTGTGACGTTTCGCTCTCTCAAAAGTTGGGCCATTTTGTCATCATGCGCCATTGAGCAACTCTCATAGGAATGAATGAGGCCCCGCCTCCCACGCTGTATCCAGTTCTTATTATATACATCCATGGTGCACACTGGTACGCAGGGTATGTGCGTAATCTGAAATGCGTACCGTCACTTGTGTCACAAAGCGCATTTGCGTACCGACGTACTTGTGAAGCTTTTCCAGAAGGCGGTTAGATCACCGGACGACAGACTCGGTCTCCGTGTGCACAGACAGGGCTGCTGTTAACGTCGGTCTGTACAACGGAACTGTGCCAAAACTACGCCAACCGGCTGCGGAGGGAGACTCCCCCCCTTCACTGGAGAACTGCGCTAAAACAGCTGATCACAACGTTCACACTCTGTGGTCACGAAGTACTCCACTAGCCCCCCTATGGGCATAGATATGTCTCATAATTATTTGTGTGAACATAAAAATAATTTGTGTGTAAATATGTGATATGTAAATGTAAAACACCATCCACAAATGCATGAAAAGATTTGCAAACTCACAAATAAATTTGCAAATGTAAAGCGGATCTGCAAATACGCTAAATATTTTCACAAATAAAAAAAAAGATCTGTGAATATCTCTTTAACATTTACAACTTTCGATCAGGCATTTGTGAATCCATTTAGTATTTGTCGACCAAATATGCGCTTGCAGATCTCAAATCTCTGCTCGTGGATCTCACATTTCTGCTTGTGGATCGTCTTTTTACACACACGGAATTTTGAGACATATTTTCCGCCGGGCTCGGCTAAAATCTACTCGTGTCACTCGTGTTACTTCAAAGTAAGAGCATGATGGTTTGTTTAAGCGGAACGTTAGATGCATTCTTTATCATCCTTTAGTGTTATTTGCTGCCCGTGAAGCTGTTCAGGAGTCTCTAGGTTTTAGTCCTGCTGAGCTAGTGTTTGGACATGAGGTCAGAGGTCCTTTAAGGGTTCTTAAAGAGCATTTGATCATGCCCACGAAAACAGTTTGCAGTATCCCGGAGTATGTCGCCAAACTTAAGGATCGTCTAAATCGTGCTTGCTCCTTGGCTAGCGAAGCTTTGACCTCTACCCAGGGGAACATGAAGAAACGCTACGACCAGAAGGCGGTAGCACGCTTGTTTCAGCCAGGTGACAAGGTGTTGGTTCTATTGCCTGTACCTGGTTCTGCTCTGTCTACTAAATTTGCTGGTCCTTATGTTGTAGATAAGAAGCTCGGTGAAACAAACTACGTCATTCAAACACCTGACCGCAGACGTCCTACCAGAGTGTGTCATATCAACATGCTAAAGAAGTACTGCACCAGGGAAGACCAAAGTGAGTCTTCTAAAGCTCACCAGGTGGAGACAACCGTCTCTCCTATGGCTTCAGTTTCAAAGGTGAGCTCAAATGAGGATGAGGATGAGTTGGTGATGCGCAGTGCAACACCACAGGGGGCAAGACTAAGCAATACTGAGGTATTTGCTGATTTGCCCAATTACTTGTCTCATCTTCCTGATATCCAAGGAAGTGATATACAGAAACTGATATTTGACTTTGCATGTCTTTTTAATGACACTCCATCACAAACTTCTGTCCTAGCTCATGATGTGGTTTGACCAACCCCTCGTCCATCAAACAGCTGGCGTACAGAGTTAACCCAGTTAAGAGAGAGGTTATGAAAAGGGAAGTTGAATATCTACTTAAAAACGGATTTGCAAGGCCTAGTTCCAGTCCCTGGAGTTCCCCTTGTGTGCTAGACACAAAGTCAGATGGCAGTCCCAGATTCTGCACTGACTTTCGCAAGGTTAATGCTGTCACTGTCCCCGATGCACACCCATTACCGCTCATTGATGACTGCATCGATGAAATTGGTCCTGCACAATTTGTCAGTAAACTGGACATGTTAAAGGGATACTGGCAAGTTCCTTTAACACAGCGTGCTTCTGACATCTCGGCCTTTGTGACACCTGACAGTTTCCTTCAGTATACTGTGATGCCTTTCGGTATGTGTAACGCACCTGCCACCTTTCAGAGGCTTGTAAATCTTGTATTAGGACATGTTCCAGACTGTAAGGCATATCTGGACGACATTGTTGTCTATTCTAAGGACTGGTCTAGCCACATGTCTACCTTAAGAGAAGTTTTTAAGTGCTTGTCGGCCGCATCCCTAACGCTAAACCTTGCCAAATGTGAGATTGGAAAAGGTACCGTTCTCTACCTTGGTCAGCAGGTTGGTCGGGGGAAGGTGTGCCCTGCTGATGCAAAGATCAGGGCAATTGCCTCCCTCCCAGTGCCATCCACCAGGAGGGAACTTCGCCGCTTCCTAGGAATGGCAGGGTACTATCGCCGTTTCTGCAGAAACTTCTCATCGGTGGCGGCCCCACTCACTACGTTGACCAGTCCCTCAAAGTCTTTCGTTTGGTCCGGTGAGTGTCAGCAGTCATTTGAGAGCCTAAAAGGTATTCTGTGTTGTACTCCTGTTCTTTCTGCACCAGACTTTTCGAAGCCATTCAAGCTCGAGGTCGATGCCAGTGGAGTTGGGACAGGGGCTGTTCTTCTACAAGAAGATGCACAGGCTATCGATCACCCCGTGAGCTACTTCTCCCGAAAGTTCAACAAACATCAGTTGAAGTACTCTACTATTGAGAAAGAAGCTTTAGCTCTATTGTTTGCCTTGCAGCACTTTGAGGTGTATCTTGGCTCCAGTGTAAAACCTATTAAGGTATACACTGATCACAATCCGCTGGTTTTTCTTTCAAGGATGTACAACCACAATCAACGCCTTATGCGTTGGTCGTTGATTGTCCAGAACTACAACCTTGACATAAGCCATAAAAAGGGGTCCGATAATGTTCTTGCTAATCTCGTGCTATGTAAATAGAATGTTCATTGTAAGGGCCAAACATACTGTTTGGATTTATATGTGTGGGGGTGTTACGTGCCAGGCAGGCTGTACATGTGTGGTTTTCCTTCCCTCCTGTGTTTCTCTCTTCTCCCTGTCTTCTGCACAGCTAATCAGCAGCTGATCGGTATCTGCCTGTGCACCTGAGTCTGATGGCTGATTGGATCCTCTCACCCTCAGCTGGCCTATCAGCAACCAGGGCCGACCATGAAGGAGGCACCCAGGAAGTCTTCTCTCTCTCACTCTGGGCCTGTTGCAGAGGAAGGAACACGGCTGTGTTTAGCAACTAAAGCTATTTGAATACTCTGACCTTTGTTAATGTGTGTGTGTTGAGAGGTGGAGGAGTTAGGTAAGTCTGGGGTACCCTGTACATTTCTCACCACCCAGCTAACTATTGTTTAGACACACTAGGTAAGCGGATTGTTGCCACCCCTGTATATTGTTTTGTCAAATTCTTTGTAGTTAGTTAGTGAGGGTTTTTGTTTGAGTTTGGTTTCAAAGGATAGTTGTAGAGATAGGCCTGGTTTTGTTATGCTTGTTTCTTTTGTTTGGCACAATCCTTTGACTCCTCCTCCTCCTCCTCCTCCTCCTCCTCCTCCTCCTCACAAACAGAGTGTTTCTGTTTAATTGTATTATATGATAGGTTACAAGGAATAAACCTTTTGTCAACCTTTACTCTGACTCTCTCATAATTATTGGTTGTACGTTATTGTCTCCAGGTCCCCTAGACCTTAGTGGGGACGTAACAATCATCATCATCATCATCATCATCATCATCATCATCATCATCATCATCATCATCATCATCATCATCATCACCACCACCACCATCATCATCTTCATGTTATAGTGATACAGTTAGTTTGTGTTAGTTTTTTGGTTCAATATAGCATATATCGAGCACTTTCGTTGATGTTGAAGTACAGGCGATACGCCACTTTCGGATCCCGGGGGAGCAGCTGGCAGCGAAGCAGCCCAGATAAAACTCTTTCTTCATTGTTTGTTGTGTATTCAGTCAAGCGGGTCAAAGTTACAATGTAAAATTGTAAGTACAATGTAAAGTCCTGTACTCTGCAGGTGCCGGTAAAGAGCAATACAATGACAAAACCTTTCCAAACAAAACAACTAGTAGGTAGGTTCGACAGGCAGGCAGGAAGATAGATATATGGATATCATATATAGATGGATATCACATATATAGATGGATATCATATATAGATGGATATCATATATAGATAGATACTTCATTCATCCCAAATTGTGAAATGTGTGGAAACAAGTATAAACACAATAACATTAAATACAAATGAAAGCAATAGACAGGAATATATGCATATACAGTAGAAAGGACACAATGAATATGATAACATTTAATGTAGCCTTACTATGAAGGCTAACCTAAATATGGTGCTTTTCTACAGATTACTTTATTACTGCACTGGTAAAGTCAAATTAGGCCGATTAATAAGATGTGAAGTGCTTTGTAACTTCGACCCGCTTGACTGAATGCACAACAAACAATGAAGGAAGAGTTTTATCTGGGCTGCTTCGCTGCCAGCTGCTCCCCCGGGACCCGAAAGTGGCTTAGGCTATAGCCTGTACTTCAACATCAACGAAGGTGCTCGATATATGCTGTATCCAGGCCCGGTTCTACGGGGGTGCATAAGGGTGCATTGCACTCTCATTTGAAAAAATAAAAGTAAAAAATATTACATTTTGCCTACTATTACTAATAGTAGTAGTAGTAGTAGTAGTAGTAGGAAGAAGAAGAAGAAGAAGAAGAAGAAGTTGAAATAAAATAAATTGTAATTGTGGTTGAATAGCATTGTCTGCTGCATTTATTTGATCAATTTAAACGGTAAGTAACGTTATTATGTCAGGTGCGCGTGACCTGTGCCGCTGCACATTCATCATCTGCAAGGTGCTTACACAGCAGTCAGTGATGGATCAGAAAATTGGTAAAACAACCAGCCCTTATCGCCAGCATACACTGCATCTACTGCAGGTAATAACTGTTCAGATCATGGGGACATTACGTTACTGTCGTGGACACTAACGTCCTCCTGCCCGACTCGCCGGCTTTGCCCGCCTCCCCCACAGAGGCGGAGCAGCCGCAGCCGTCTTCGTTACCCCAAACACCGCCACCCCTCGGCGGCCCGCAAGTGCCAGAGGACCTCTGCAAAACAGAGCCTGCCCAGGTATATTTAAAAAAGTACCCAACTCGCCTGTACAGCGGGGTAAGGCGCTCATTTTGCAGCTCATGGTTTCAAAACAGAGATTGGCTGGAATATTCATGTAAAAAAGATGTGATCTTCTGCTATGCATGTAGACATTTCGGTTCAAGTAAGTCAGATGCCTTCACCACAACTGGCTACAACAACTGGCGCCATGCTCTTATAGGCTACGTGATAAGGGACTGGGAAGCCATAATCAAGCAAAGAGCACATAGATCCACAGATCTCTTAATGTTGCTCTCAAAGTGCACCAGATTGATGGTTTCAACTTCAATATTTAAAAAAAAATCTTCCCGGGGGAGCATGCCCACGGACCCCCCCAGAGGAGGTGAGGACCCCCATAGAGGGTGTTAGGTACACTCCCCACTTATAAAAATAGCACTTTACCACTGCACCCTCTCTAATCTCAGATGCACCCTTAGTCATTTTGTTCTGGAACCGGGCCTGGCTGTATTGAACCAAACTAACACAAACTAACTGTATCACTATAACATCATCATCATGATGATGATGATGATGATGATGATGATGATGATGATGATGATGATGATGATGATGATGATGATGATGATGATGATGAATGCATCTAACGTTCCGCTGTTCATTATAATAAAAAAACAGAGCATTAAACAAACCATCATGCTCTTACTTTGAAATCATGCGGAAATGTCGTCATCAGCAGGCCATCACGTAGATTTTAGTGGAGACCGTGGAAAATATGTCTCAAAATTCCGTGTGTGTAAAAGACGATCCACAAGCAGAAATGTGAGATCCACGAGCAGAGATTTGAGATCCGCAAGTGCATTTTTGGTCGACAAATACAAAATAGATTCACAAATGCCTGATCGAAAGTTGTAAATGTTAAAGAGATATTCACAGATCTTTTTTTTATTTGTGAAAATATTTAGCCTATTTGCAGATCCGTTTTACACTTGCACAATTATTTGTGAGTTTGCAAATCTTTTAAATGCATTTGTGGATGGTGTTTTACATTTACATATCACATATTTACACACAAATTATTTTTATGTTCACACAAATAATTATGAGAAATATCTATGCCCATACCCCCCCGTCGACTTCCCTGAAGTATAGCCTACTCCCACGTTGATAGAAATCAACACGTAATGAATTAAGACCCCACGGTTTGATGATTGATAGGTGTGTGGGCTGTCTTTCATTTTGACACACAGAATTTTTTTATAAACATACATACTGTATGTTAAATGGATATATTCGCCTTCTTTCATTTATCTTTCCATTCCCACAACAATATAGCCTACATAAAGAAATTGCATATTTTGGACATAGTTCGAATGGTGATTAATCATGATTAATTAATTTTTAAGCTGTGATTAATCTGATAAAAAAATGTAATCGTTTGACAGCCCTAGTTTATTTTTTTTCCCCGTAATTATCTAATCTAGTGGCATTATAAAAGTGTTGGCTAAAGTACAGCAGAATATTTATATATTTTAATTGTAAATAATTAGAAACATTATTTATGTGCACAAGTACATAAATATAAAAAAGGTCCAAATGCGGGAATAAGTATAAACAGTGAATGTGTAAATAAATACATGCACAAATATGAAAAAATAAATGAATAGGGAAAGTAAATGAGATATACTGACAAATAGCTACAGTACAGATCAAGAAATAAAAATTAGTATATAAATGTGTCATACTTAGTATTCATTTCTATTGTATTCCACTGTTCCTATTATTAATATTATTATTATTATTTCTTTCTTTTAAATCTATTTCCCGTGTCAGTTTTGGGACCCCACCATAGGACCCCACACATAACAAGCTGTCAAATGTTATTAACCCCAAATAAAAGAACCCAATAAAAAGAGTTGTAAAATAATAGTGAAGTCACGTTGTAATAACAATAACTCATCCCTCTCGAGTTGTCCTTTTGAGCTTTGCCAAAAGCCACTGTGTCAATGTTGTCCTACTTGGGTTGCCGTCCGGAGTTGTCCAATATGGCGGACCATCTCGCACATGCGCAGTACCGATCGGGCAGGGGGACGGATCGGGTGGTGACACCCGAACACATCAGAGGCTTCTCAATACTCAAATTTCCCCTCCTCGACTCCTCGACTCCTCGGTCCTCCGGTAGTGACCCGGAAATGAATTTCAGCGCGCCATTTTGAAGGACGTCTCATTTCTCTAAATGCACACCGAGGACCGAGGATCGAGCATCGAGGAGGCTCTCTGGAGGAGCTATAACCGAGGATACACTGATGGTTCCTCCACGGCTCCTCCGCGGATGCATTTCCGGGAACGGTGGAGGCGTGACGCACGGCCGGACTTATCTCAGCCAATGACAGCTCTGCATGCATCCCCTGGATATTATTTGAGAACCTGCTCTCATCGCAACGCGATGTTTACAGTGAGAACAGCTGTGAGGTCCTGCAGAAAGCAGAGCAGTGTGTAAAATATATATCACTCAGTACAACAGGCCTACTCTCTTTATTTGCTTTAGTTTAGTAGATATCTACAAAGAGTCCATATTTTTCTAAAACCATTTAGTGCTTCACATAATAAAATACACAACGGCTGTAGCCTGATTATGCTTTAGCAGCTGTAGGTGTGTGTGGTACAGTATGTAGGTGTGTGTTGTACAGTGTGTAGGTGCGTGTGTTGTACAGTGTGTAGGTGCGTGTGTTGTACAGTGTGTAGGTGCGTGTGTTGTACAGTGTGTAGGTGCGTGTGTTGTACAGTGTGTAGGTGCGTGTGTTGTACAGTGTGTAGGTGTGTGTGTTGTACAGTGTGTAGGTGTGTGTTGTACAGTGCGCAGATGCCGCGGACAGACGGGTCTCAGTTGGTTTGATGTCCTTACTTTTAATACTTGCAAATACAACTTTTGGCCCGTAATTTCAATTCCCCATTTCAGCGACCAGAGAGAGAGGGGGGGGGGGGGGGGGGGTATATCCAGTCTCTGACTGTGTTACGTTATTATGAGAGTGCTCTCATACTTTAAATTGTATATATTTATATAAATATATTTGTGTGTGTGTGTCCGCATCTGTAGCCTGTTATTGTCTCATTATACCGCACTCTCAATGAATTCAAAGTAAATATGTGGGGGAACAATGTTCAGCTGATCTAACAGAGATTATAAAATATGACAAAACACTCGACAGCTGATGCAGCTGTTGCCACGTCATAATGAACGGACGTCGCTTTAATATGACCGCTCAGAGGAGAGGAGTTCTCATTTCTTTAAACGTCTGCTGCTTCCCCTCCTCTCTCCTCGGTTCCCCTCCTCGGTCCTCCGCTCGCATCTCCTGTGGGCGGGTCTAAGTCTCGAGGAGGGGAGTCGAGGAGGGGAAATTTGAGTATTGAGAAGCCTCTATCGTGTACCGACAACGGCCATCTTGGTGACGTGTGTTGTTCTGCGAGACCAGAGATGTAGTTCATTGAGCGTTTCACACAAACAAATGTGTTACTTCACAGTTTTACGACACATTTTTTTTTGACTTGCAAAATTATCTTTTAAATTGACAAACATCATATGTGTAATTCGTGGCACAATTCAAACGGGATCGAAAGATAATCTTTCTCTCTCCATTGACTTCAATACATATTTTTTCCGATATAAGGTCCCATGGAGGTCCACCGGAAGTGGAGGGACTTCGCCACCAATAGAGAAAGTTGTGTTGATTGTGAAGTACTGTCTGAGTGAGCGCTGCGTGTTTCACTATTGAAAATAATATATTTGTTACTGTCCCTTAGTAAGAGGAAATCATGTTGTATTTTACATTTACCCAGCATACACTAACCTGTTGGTCAATAAAGGCCATCTAGGTGAGAAGTGAAAAAACAAGATGTCATCTATTTACAGTAGTAACCGTTTCAACCACTAGGGGGATTCAAACCACAGCATAAAAAGTGCAGGGAAAATTCAAAGCTAAAAACATTGTGTCATTTATACATTCAAATCAAACGTGTGCCATAACATAACCGTTAACAATAAATATACAATGTAGAAAGAACAACAGAGTCCTCATGAAGGCCTGGGTGTTCATCCATGAAGGTGCAGATGAGTGTAAACATAATCCAAAGCAGTGCTGCTGGTGTACAGTGCTGCTCAGAGTGCTGCTCAGAGTGCTTCATCCAGTGTGGGACCTTGTCTCTCACTTCTCCCTCAGGAGGTACAGCACGGTGGCCTTCACATAGTGTCCAAAGGCACAGGCGGCAGACACCAGCCAGTGGGAGTGGAAGCTGGGATCAGTGTTCACCACGCACTTTGTAACATCCACCTGGAAGAGCAGAGAGGACACAGAACTGAATACAGACTGTGGAATTTGGAGCATACACTCAACAGAGAGCCCTTATAAATCCCACATGTGTGGAGATGTGCCCACAAATATGTTATTTCAAAGCCAAAGCCCTCTCTGTAATCTCAGCAAGTTTTACTTCTAAAAATCTACTGATACTGATCTACTCAAAAAGTCTTCCATAGACAGTGAGATTCCACAGAGAGCAGAGTTTAGTGTCAGCTCTGACACTAAACATGTCTCCCTCTTAAGATCCTTCATATCACAGAATCTTATTTAGCTTTGCATGCTGACATTATCTCCCAGTGTAGAAATATTACAGTTAGAGTTCCTTATTTGAGCCAGTTATACAATGCGCTGCTATTCATTTTGTCCCCCTCCACTTCTCTTGCAAACATGACCGACTCGGTGCCATGAGTCTGAGTGAGGGCACATTTGTTCCCTTGTTGTGCTGTTTCCGTATCGGAGCAGAACACAGAGGAACACTGCCAGGCCTTGTTCTGTTCTGGTTCCTTCTTTTTGTTTCTGCAGGATTTTATTGGACAGGCTTCTCCCATTAACAGTACTATACAGACGAGTTCTGTTCTGAAGCTGTGCGAGTGGTTTCATCCTCATACGAGCTACTGCAGTAATCAATTAATTACTACTGTAGTTGGTTGAGAGTAAATTGTATGGCAGCGGACCTTATTATAGCGATTAGGTCATTTATCATTTCCACACGTGTAGATGTTATTTGATTAAATACATGCACATTTAAACGAAAATGTACAAACAGTGTTTTTACTGCATTTTAATTAAAACATTTGACCTAACATTTGAATATTGTCCATTCTACAGTAAGATATGACTTTGAAAAAATAAATGTCAATTGCTGTTTAATTTTATATTATAAGAAAGTATATTAAATTAAATTGATTTTTTAAATCAACCCTTAAAACTCACTTTTTCTCTCTGGCTTTTGTTTAATTATTTATTTATTTATTTATTCATTTAGTTCTTTATTTTAATATTTATAACATAACATAGGATTTCATAAAGTATTTTTTAAATAGTTTATACATTATTCGAATATAGGAATAGTAGATAGGATTACTTAAAATATAGTACCTTATATTTCATCTTTTTTCCCTTTAGACCCTTGCGGTTTATTCTTAAAAATCCTTACCCTTACCCACCCCCCATTTCCCCTCTGCTGGTCTATGGCCTTGTAGAGGGTAACGGGGTACAGAGTCGCTTAGATAAGCGGGGGAGTGCATCTGACGAAGAGATAGGTTGTTGTGCTCCCTATCTCTGTTTCTTATCCTATATCTAATAGAACTGCTCGGGTCTTGATAGATTGAGTGGGGAAGTTCATGAGATCTTTCTAGAGGGTTATCAAGAATAACTTTTATCCAATGACCTTCTCCCTCTCTGTCTGTGTATTCTCTTGTTCCGATTAACCCAGCCAAATATTTTTTCTTGTTTTGCATCTATATCTACGCCGGGAACCGGAGTCGAGGCTGATCCTCTTGCTGTAGTCCTGTGTCTTGGATCCTCTATCCTGAGTTCGGGATTAAGTCGTGGACTTCGGGTCGTGGCTGAACCTGTCTCTGCGGTCCTGCCTTGGGTCTCGTCATGCTGCTTCCCTGATGGCTTCCACAGGATTGTAGCTGACATCTTCGTAGATTCATCTTCTTATTACAGACACGTGCATTTCCTAACATTCGGTCTATATGCTGTCAAATGTATTATCTCTTCGATTTACACACGGCATCTATTGCAGTCTGTCTGTCCTGGGAGAGGGATCCCTCCTCTGCTGCTCTCCCTGAGGTTTCTCCCATGTTCCCCTTAAACTGTGGGGTTTCTCTGGAAGTGTTTCCTTGTACGATGTGAGGGTCTAAGGACAGAGGGTCTAAGGACAGAGGGTGTCGTTTTTCTCATACTGATATTCTGAACAATCTGTGCTGTAGTATTTGCTGTAAAGTGTCTCTACTGTAGGTTATTTTCATTTTATGTACAGCACTTTGGCTCGACCAAAAATCGTTTATAAGGGTGCGTTCACACCTGCCTTGTATAGTCCGGTTGAATCGAACCCTGGTGCGTTTAGCCGCTTGGTGCGGTTCATTTGGGTCGGTGTGAACGCAGTCCGAGACCTCTTAAGTGAACTAAACAACCGGACTCTGGTCCGCTAAAATAGGTGGTCTCGGAGCGCTTGCTTGCGAACTCTGGAGCGGTTTATTGCTGGTGTGAACGCAGTCCGCACCAAAACATAGGAAGCGCAGTATGTACGTGTCACAAGAACGCGGATATCTTCAAAAATCTTTAGCGAAAGAGTCTTTCAAGACATCCGCGGTTGTTTAGTTAAAGAGTAAAGCAGAATTAAGTGTTGAACAGTGTCGTGTAAAGTAAACATTCTCCGTCAGCTACATAAAAGTAAGAACACCTGTCGCCGGTGAAACGCCCCTCCTCTGCAGAACGTCTCTCATGGATAAGCAGGAAAAGAACACCGACAGGCTGATCAGGAGCCCGACGTGAAGCGGAGGGATCTAGATCGGCATGAAGGTGTTCTTTTCCCCATAATGACCGCGCTGCTGCACATTATGCCGCTTATTACATGGCCACATTCTCAACAAAGTAACGACATGACTCCCAATATTAGGCTAATTGAAATGCTTTTGTGGATTTAGAAAATTATTTTATTGATTTAAAAAATAGTTGTATGTATTTAAATGTACATGCATCCGCTAAGAAAAATAGTCCGTTGTTACTGTTTGAACTAACGTAGCAACGGCAGGAACTGCTTCGATAGCGTTTTTGAGGAGCTTTTTGATTACAGATTTGAAAATCGTTGCTTGCTTTAAAAGTAGCACAATTCATTATGTCAAACCTTGGGAAGTATCTAGATATCCCTGCCCTAATGCCAAAGTAACTGGCAACTGAATATGTGTCGCCGTCTGACCTATGTCTGGACCGCTGCGTAAAAAGGAGGGTTTCTGCCCGTTACTTCTCCGCTGTTTTCTTGTCGCTCTTGTCTTGTCAGTTAGTTTCAGCCAAACTGTATACAGTTAAATCGAACGGACCGATGCTCCATGGCGGAGGCTCCGCTAGAAAATGCCCGGGATTTGCGTTTGTAGCCCCTTAATGTCTGACCAATGGTTGAACAGCATTTCCGTGCACATGACTTGTGTTTAAAGTTTATAGTCCCTTTGAGTTTTTGCCAGTGTGAACGCAAACCGAACCTTCTGAAAAATGAAACAATGTAACACACTGTGGTCTGGTGCGCACCAGAGAGCGGACTATTAGGTGTGAACACACCCTAAATGTGCTATATAAATAAAACTTGATTTGATTTGATTTGATATTACTTACATTGCATTTAAATCTTCAAATTTGAAATAATATTTGAACGTTGGAAATGTAATGTGAAATTGCTAGATCATTTTTATTGGGACAGTATGTGGAAATGCAAATTGTATATAATCTTATAATGCATTGAAAAATAAGATTTTCACAAGCACTATAGTGTTGTCAAATTACATTCTCGTTTGTAATTGTCCATTATCATTTGACTAAAGTCCGCCCTGGGCTTCCATATTATTAAACATTGTAATGATAAATAATCAAAAATAATTAATATTCAAGCAATATGGTCAAATATATTGATTTTACATCGACACTCAGACACGTAAAGTTGAAAGAAGACGATCCCCTTACCCAGCCCCCTTTCCTTTTTAACCACAAGCTCAGGCTCTTGCGCACAAACTCCCCCATGCAGTCCACGATGGTATGAACCATGGCTGGGTGTCCGTGGCGAACACAGTCCACTGCCAAGGCTCCGGCCACAGCGTACAGAGAAACCACCTTCCCCCAGGTCACACCTGGCAGGAGACACACAACATGTGCCTCAGTCAGAACCACATACTGTACAGACATCCTTTACTGCTCTCTGATATACAGTCAGTCAGACAAACGTTAACCCTTGGGAGTTTCCTGGTTTTATGCATGAATTGGTCATTACATGTGATCTCATATTCATGTGAGTCACAATATACAAACACAATGTGCTTAAGCTAATAACACATACACTTTTATAAATACTTGTGTCATGTCTTTAAGGGTTAGGGTTCAACATTAACAGTGCTGGTGGAAGTGAACCCTTGGATGTATTAACTTGTTGAACGTCCTTTGGCAGTAATAACCTCTAACAACAAGCCTTCAGCTGTTACTCCAAGTACTTTTCACCTCATTGGATATGTTGCGTTGTGCCTTTGGAGTCATCTTTGCGGGATGCCTGTTTATAGGGAGAGTAGCCACAGTACTAAATAGTCTTCATGTATAGAACATGTGGACTGATGAATATCTAAACTCTTGAAGTTAACTTTGTAACTCTCTCCAGCTTTGTGCAAATCAATATTTCTTGATCGTAGGTCTTCTTCGATTTCTTTTTGCAAGGCACGGTTCACATCAGAAAATGCATCTTGTGAATAGCTAATTAAATTGTAAGAGTAATTTCAATGAGTCAAAGTAGCTCGAACAACACTTCTAACCGTGTCTCAGTGATTACAATGAGGTTTGATCACTCCTAACTAGGGACGCTCCGATCGACCGGTCACCGATCGAGATCGGCCGATACTCACTCTCTACCGGTCGATCGGTGCTCTCTAAACATGCTGATCGCGAGAGCCGATCGCATGACGTAAAATACATGACACTTTTCTCTGTGTGCGGCAAAACAAGCTCGCCAAAATGGCTTCACCGGTCTGGCATTATTTTCAGGTGTCCGAAAAAGACAGTAAAATAGCGGAATGCAACGTGAAGCAGAAATCCTGCAGCTCCGCCCGCTGAGACCTAACACGCTTAGCTATTGTATCTACCTCTGGAACAATCTAAACTAGTTATAAATATATTTATTCTTCACTGTCGGGTCACTCATTACTGGATCAGTGAGCTGCATGAGATACTGACAGGCTGTCAGGAGAGAGAGAGAGAGAGAGAGAGAGAGAGAGAGAGAGAGAGAGAGAGAGAGAGAGAGAGAGAGAGAGAGAGAGAGAGAGAGAGAGAGAGAGAGAGAGAGAGAGAGAGAGGAGAGAGAGAGAGAGAGAGAGAGAGAGAGAGAGAGAGAGAGAGAGAGAGCTTCCGCTCGGGTTATTCTCCAAAGTGAATGTAAACTTGAATAATGTACTTCATTTGAATGTAATAATTAAGTTGATTGTTGTTTGTGGAAGCTCCAGTGAATGAGCCGCATTAACTGAGTTTTAAACATCACTTTAAATGGAAGATTTAAAGTGATGTTTAAATCTTCCATTTAGGCCCCGCCCACTCGATCGGATCAGCGATCGGTATCGGCCGATACTGATTCCGGCGATCGGCCCCAAAATTGGCGATCGGAGCATCCCTACTCCTAACTCAATTAGCTTTTGTTAAAGTCTAGAGGTTCACTTTGTCTCACCTACACAGTGAATGATTGAATGATTTATTCAAAATGGACAAGAACAATAAACTCAAAACTTGAGTTTTGCTATTGTTAGTCTATAACAGCGATTAGATGAAGATCAGATCACATTCAACGACCCATTCATGCATACAACCAGGAAACTCCAAAGGGTTCACATTGCAACATTTTCACCAATCATTTTTTTTTGTTGAAGATTTGAGTGTTCTTGGGAAATGGTAAATGTAAGTGTAGTGACGCTGGCCTCTTGGAGGAGTCGGACTAGTTTTCAGTGCAGCAAACATCTGTCAGCAGCTGTCTTCAGAGAGGGATGAACACACTGTGAAACCTCAACAGCAGCCAGGCATTAGTCTGTCCCGCGGAGAAGGAAACCCAAACACAGGCCAGCGGGCGGGCAGTCTGCCTCGCTAGATTAGTGAGCAGATCATTTTTCCAACTTAGTTCCCATGTTGAGAAAAGCGTTCTGCTGCCGCACCGTTTACAGTTAGAGCTTCAGACTGTTCCTGCCGTGTTTACACGTCCCGCAGACTCATCCATCTTCTTCTGTTACTGTCAGACCATCCATTCCTTGGATCTTATAAACGGAGGTCATGTTTCTCTTTAACTCTGAGATCTGGAATGTGCAGAATGATACTCTACATGGTGTGAAACCTTTTGCTCCAGAAGATAAACGCATTCAACTTAGAGCAAGAGCTAACACTATCAGATCCTACACGTTACCCAGAATGCAACTCAGTGTCTTTTGGAGCAGCCTTCCAGGATGATAACAACTTGCTCTTTCAATCTTCACACCGCGTTTTTAAACGTCACCATTTTCCTTTAAGATAATAGATGTACCTAAGAGTAAGTGGAGATATACATAATATTATTGGGTGTACTTGCTCATTCATAAAACAGAATAGATATCCAACGTATCTATACTCCTCCAAAGTCTAAGAAATGTAAAATGTTTTTTAGGAATTATGACCTGGAATCTTTAACACACTTATCTTACCACTGCACATGCATTGAGTTACTGTTTGGACATACAACTAATCTATATGTTCAAATAGATCAAACATAGAATGTTTCAACATATAGATTATTACATTGAAATCACTATAAACATATTGATAAAGTGTGGTCAATTTCACATGAATACACTCAAGTTCATGTTCTTATTTCTTCATATTATAAAAGTATATTTTTATATTTACAATTATTGTCTCTACCAATATGTTGATCACATGTCTAGAAGTTTATCTTTGCCCCCTTTTGTTCACACCATGCCCATCTTCAAACTCCACACACACACACACACACACACACACACACACACACACACACACACACACACACACACACACACACACACACACACACACACACACACACACACACACACACACACACACACACACACACACACACACACACACACACACACACACACACACACACACACACACACACACACACACACACTTTCCGGACCCCCCCTTCAGATGGATATAGCGAGGGTCTTGCAGCACTACAGCACCCCTGTGTTTAATATTCACAAAGGTTCCCCCAGTGTTTCGGTGAACAGATCCAGCAGGCAGCGCAGCATCAGCATTCATGCAGTCTCCTCTACCTCCAAACCCCCCAGCTCCTGAGGCACATGGGTTGCTCTCAAACTTTGCTTCCACACTAGACGGGGCTTCAAACCACTTTCAATTAAAAACCCGGCTCTGGTGTAATGTATGATGTCGGGCGTTTCTCTGTGCCCTGAGGAACAGTGAGGACGCAATCTGCTGCTGCCAGGACTTCCTCCTCACTGACATGTCTACACTACAGTCAGAATGACTGTTTGTCCACATTCACTCACTATATTTTCAACCTGAAATGTAAGCCTATACTTCAATGTATTTCTCCAAATCCTAGAGCGTGTTTGGATTAAAGTATAATTCTGTCATTGTAATGTGTTTGAAGTGATATTTCAAAGTGGCTCCACACGTTTTAAGGAGCACAGCTTGTTTGCTTCGTTCCAGTCCCGAAGGTATAGAGCCGCTGAGGCTCATGTCTGAACTCCCTGGGTGGGGTCCAAACTGTCTGTAGCAATCAGTGGCTCCAGCAACTTGTTAGCCTAATATGGACTGAATGTTCTCTCTTGTTCTTTGAGGGGGTAATGACTGCAATACAATGTCTCTGCCTACAGAATCCTGCAGTCTGCAAAGAGCTGTTTCCATGAAAGGCTGGGGTTTAGAGAGAAACGTTGCTCTAATTGTTCAATATAAAAGCAGTAACACAAGTTCTCCAAACTCTTTTACATCTCTTTATTGTATTTGGCTTCAGTTTTGAAGTTCCTCCTTCCCTGACGATAACAACATGAAGAACTTCCCTCAAAGGACACATACTCTTCCTTTGTTTTCAACCTTGTGTTCAAACACATAGGCACTAAAGTTAGTTCCCATGTGAGGCTTGATTCTGATGTGGACCCACCTGTGGAGAATATATCTGCAGCCACAGCCAGGAAGGCATCCGACACAATGTTCTCTGAGGCCACGGTGATGTTGAGCTGTCGCGCTACGTTGCGGTACACGTTGGGTCGAAGGTACTCCAACTCATCACCTGGCAACACACAAGAGACTACACTCATTACACTCTAAATAGTGTGTTTGTGGTTACCTTGGAAGAAGAAGAAGTAAGGCACCCTTGTTTGGTTTAATGATGTTAGTGGTATGGTTGCTTCAGCCTCTTAAGTATGGTATACTAATACTATGGTAGCTAAAGTTAGCGTTAGCTGAATAGTGCTCAATAACAGACACAATGAAGTCCGTTGGCTGACATAATTACTCTTATTACGCTACATGTCTCAATTTAAAGTTGGTTTTGGTAAAGAGTCTTACCAAAACAATGAATATTGATACCGCTCTCATGTCTTTCAGTTGAATAGTGAACCGCAAGGTGTTCTGGGGCGGCCATCTTTGAAGGATACATTCTGTAGCAGCGGCAGGAGCTGTCAATATCGCCTACGTCTCCCTAGTTCACTTCCTAAGTTAAATTCATTGTAACCCTATTTTGTTCTGTTCATCAGTCACGCTGCTTCATTCGGAGGCTAACGTGGCTTTGTTTAAAGGTAGGCATGAACTGGTCGAGACAACAATAAGTGCTGTTCTTACATTACACAGTTGTTGTACTAATACAACCAACAAGATATAAAGTGTAAAGGAGATAGTGTATTAGGTGTTATTAGGGGCAGAGCCATGCTAGTGGTTCTCTCCTGTTTCCAATCATTGTGTTGAGCTAAGCTAACAGGCAGCTGGCTCCAGCTAAATATACTCTACATAGGACGACATTTTCTCAGCAGAACATTTTATTTTTCAAACATAAATGCTTACAGGTTTACGAGCAGTAGATCATTGGTTGTAGTCTAACCCAGAATGACATCATATCTAGTAGACTTGAGAGAAAACAAAGTCCAAAAGCAATGGATCTGATCTTTAGATTATGCCTCATAGGTTTACCAACTCTGTCTTGAGCAGTTTATAAAGTCTTTCTGCCTGAAAGAGTTCCCAAACACCCTCCCTGTTTGTTTCTAAAACTCAGAGTCTGTTTCATCTGAGTTTCCAGTAAATTGCATAACTATTTAAATGGGAGGTGGGGTGATTTGGAGTACAGGACTTTTACTTGAACATTTTAAATCATGGTTTTAAAACTTTTACTAATGTAAAAAACTGAATAATTTGTTCAAACACTGATCACATGTACAATGCAGTTCAGGTCCACAGATCTCTTTATAAAAATACCGACAACATGACATCTGTGTATTCCATATATTAAATGTAAACTTATGTAATGAATACTATGGAAATACTGTGCATTTGGTGTAAATACCATTGAACTAACCATGACTCATTCTCTCTCTTCTATTCTATACATGACGTTCTTATAAAGTGCAGTGTATGGTCTACCATTGTCTTACCAGAGGTGGGAAGTAACTAGTACATTTATTCAAGTACCGTACTACTAAGTACTATTTTTGTCATACTTGTAGTTTACTTGAGTATTTCCATATCATGCTACTTTATACTTCTACTCCTTAACAGTTCGTAACATTTATTGTAGGCTACTTTTTACTCCACTACATGTATTAACACTAATAAATATACTGTTTACATATAAAACACATGACATTATACTGCAGTACGTTACTACCAATATATATATATTTGTTAATGGTCTTACTATTAACAAAATACAACATTTAAATGTCCTTACATGCACATTAAGCATACTTCTACTTAATATTCTGAATTCGGGACTTTCACCTGTAATTAAGTATTTTCAGACCAAAGTATTTCTACTTTTACTTAAGTAAAGGATTGAAGTACTTCTTCCACATTGACTCTACTCACAACTCACCCAGCCACAGTATCACGGAGGAGATCTCCCCCAGAGCCCCCCCCGAGGCAGCCAGGCCGTGCTCGGGTTTGGACCAGCCTATCCCGGCTCGGTTCAGCCTGGAGTGGATGTAGTCCCTGCACAGCGCCTTGGCCTGGGACACCAGCTCCTTGTCGGTCGGAGAGCGGTCAAACACTTCAGCCGCGAACACGGAGGAGCGGCACAACATCTCCATGCCGCTGTCGCATCCACCGGGACCGCGCTGCGCTCCTCCCCGCCGCACCGCTTCTTCCCGGCACAGCCCCCTACCTCTGCCCCCGTCTATTCCGAGGGAAGATTTATGGAGATTATCTCCTGCATAACAAACACTGGATTAGTTTATAGACCTCGTTTTAAATCTGAATAGAGCCGCACTGCTGCAGGTTAAATACACCGAGGAACAGTCTGACGCGAGCGGAACGTTTTGTATGAGTTCATAAAGGAACATTAAATCACACTTACCCGGGGTGAACAGGCTAATTCGCCCCTATTAGAATATCCATACTGACGGTCACTGATGAAGAGGAGGTTTGATGAAGGGGAGATTTGCTCTGCCACTCTTAGTATGACAGGCTCTCCTTCTAAGGGCACTTATTGTGAAGTCCAAAGGCGGAGATAAGCAGAGCAACACAAGCCCCGCCCCTCCCCCAACACACACGCACGTTTATACACACAACACACACACACACACACACACACACACACACACACACACACACACACACACACACACACCACACACACACACACACACACACACACACACACACACACACACACACACACACACACACACACACACACGCACCAAAACTCTTGAATTTGAGGCAAATCCAAACATTGTACTTTTTACTAATTTATGTTAACACTAGTTACTAGCTACTGTGTCCTCGTGGAGCACATGCTATAACATCATGTAGGCCTAGTACTGTAGGCTACTACTAATCTATAGTCTTTCTAGTGAATTACATTTGGTCCACATTGTCAAACTACAGTAATAAAAAGCTCTTACATAAAAAGTACTTTTACTTTTGATACTTGAAGTACATTTAGCTGATAATACTTCTGTATTTTATATTATTCTGAAATGGGTCATATCAGTAGGCTACTCTTTGTACTTTAAGTACATTTTGAAGCTAATGCTTTTCTACTTTAACTTAAGTAATATTTTGAAATGAGGACTTTTACTTCTAATGGATTATTTTACGACAACAGTATTTTTACTTTCACTAGTACATAAGTAAAGGAATTGAGTACTTCTTCCACCACTGCTTGTATACTATACACCAGCAGATGTTAGCGTATCTAAAGACTGGAGACAAGGGGAACAGCTAGCCTGGTTCAACATGAGATGTACCTTTTGTATCAGTGGCAGATTCTGTAACACTGGTGGTACATTTAGGTGAGTCAGCATTTATTAAAAGCACTATGCGTGTTTGTTTTTTTTAAAGGAGGAAATAGGGTGAATATATATAAAGGGGAAAACACACATGGCGACAGCCTACTCATTATATTTGTGAGAAGAGGAAGGTCAGATATGATTGGTTCCCTCTGACGCGTGAGAGTGCAGTGATTACAGCACTGTGATAAGGATTTGAAACCAACACATAGCATTCTGTCACAAAGTATTCATCAGATTTGATGTGTTTATGAAATTGTTATCTGCAAACGGTCTTTTAACTGGACCTGTGAGATAAAGGGAGTGGACTAAATGTATCCAGTTCAAATCCATTTCTGTTGAGCCATGTTGCTTTGAACCACTGACGGTGAGCAGCTGCACACCTTCTCCACTCCCCAACAGAAGAAAGAGTTCCTTGGAAGACGAGTCACTTCGTGGTTCTGGGGAAGCCGCTCCACCCAGTCACGCTGTTCGGACATGCCTGAAGAATGCCCTGCTTTGTTTATGAACGCTCAACGCAGTCTGCACATTACCATGATGTCATTATTACTCACACACCTTCTCTTCCTGGGGTCCACAGGTACACATGATATAATGTAAAACCAACAAGGGTTACTTACACTGTTCAACATACACTTATGCAATATGCACTTGATTAATGTTACCCGCTTGAATACTTCTATATAATCAATGAATTATCGTAATACTGCTGCTTATGTTGTACCACGGTGTACGTATTTGTTTGAACTTCTTTGTTTTAGGAGTCTCCTCCCTCTCAGTACAGAGCACATCTCCCCGCTGTGGGACGAATAAAGGTTTCTGACATTCAACCACTGCAGACACATACGCCCACACGTGTGTGTACCAATGCAGAATGTGTTTTATACGTTTCACAGATGAGAAACAGTGCAGCTATAATCGCTAGCTGCAGTTGATTAATCAACGATTGGACGTTTTCATGGATTTGTTAAGCAGCAATGAC
Organism: Pseudochaenichthys georgianus; assembly: GCF_902827115.2. Taxonomy (NCBI): domain Eukaryota; kingdom Metazoa; phylum Chordata; class Actinopteri; order Perciformes; family Channichthyidae; genus Pseudochaenichthys; species Pseudochaenichthys georgianus. The sequence continues at coordinate 54,449 of NW_027263028.1, forward strand.
TTCATGATTCCCACGTATCCAACATGCAGACTTGCCTTTGGATTGTCACACACTTTCCACTGAAGGTAGTCTCAACATTTTATGATATCTATTTTTGTATTTTTCATATATTCGTGTACCTTTTTTATGATATGATAGCAATGTTTTCAATGAAGGACCTTTACATTGAAGTCCTTTCACCTAAAGGATCTGGTACTTTATTGAAATAAAATAACTTTACTTGATAAATCTGTATGGTCCGTTTAATCAACGATAGTGAAACTTCACTTTTAAGTTGTTCGAAAGTGCACGACAAAGATTTTGGTGATTCGGTTTTTTATGCTCTGAGCAGTTTTCAGATAGAACTGCAAGACCAAGTACGTACAAATAACGTAGTATGTACAAATAGCGTAGTATGTACAAATAGCGTAGTATGTACAATAGCGTTTATCGGCACAGAAAGTCTGATTGAAATGATCTTTTATTTGTTAGCTTTCCAACGGAAATAACATGAAGGACTACATGGGAGGCATTCAGGAGCACAACCCTGAGTGACAGAGGCTAAACAATTAACTAGGAAGGACCGGACGGTAAAGAACTGGGCAAAACACACACACCCACAACGGAGCACGACCACACACACACTACACACACACACACACACAGCACACACACAACACACACACACACACACACACACACACACAACACACACAAACACACACACACACAACCACACAACACACACACACACACACACTAACACACACACACACCCACACACACTACACACCCCACGACACAACCACTAACACACACACACACCACACACACACACACACGCTCCCATCTGTCTAAAACATCACCAAGTACGATTACTTCATAATATGTTCTTCTGGTTTGCTTTTGCACGGAACATCTGCAGAGTGATATCTGTACAATATTTCTCGAAGCTGTTATACCTATGCAAAAATAAAAACAGGATACATTTTGTGTCAAGGAGAGATTCTTAGCACCGAAGAGGCCATAACGCTGTCCAACTAACCAGGAGATCCACACAGAGCAACTCCCTTTAACCATCCTCTGTATGCTCCAACATTACGCCTCATACACGGCTTAGTCTAACAGTTCATGCAGGTTTATTCTTAAAACTCGCAGAAATGTTGAAACCAGATTGTGTGAGCAGCATGAATTTATCCAAACATCTTATGCATCTCCATGAATGTATCACTTCTACTCGGAAACCCTTTTCAAACATCCCGTGAACTTTCTGCTCATCTTCATCTCTCACACTAACCCTTTGAGAGTACAATGCCCATCCCATCATGTACCTTCATCTTCCACATACTGTACATCCTCTGTGCCCAACGAAGCTCCAGTCATCTGAAGAGTCAAGTGTAGCCCTTTGAGTTAGCCTTGGTCCCAGATAACAATTCCCATCATCCTGTGCAAACAGCCTAATTGGGCGCTACACATGCAAAAACTGATCAAAATGTACATGTCTCCCTTTCATAAGATCCTGTTAACTGTGAACATGTTATCATTTACATCATTTATCAACAAAAGAAATGCATAGAACCATTATAATTAAATCCTTAGGCTGAATGTTAACACTTAAACTGGCAGTATCTTCCAGTCTCCAGTTGTTAGTGTCCAAATCTTCACTTGAAAGGATGTTTCCTGATGTCCCGGGGGCCAGCCCCCAGGTGCACGCTGTCAGAATCAGTTTCCGTTTATCTCCACGGGACCTCCTCTGGGTATGAGCAGGCTCATCCGGCCTGTGGTGCTGGCTGCACTCTTGATCACCTCCATCCATCTGTGAACACACCAGACAAGGTTTCAAAAGGCTTCCTCTGCCACTTTAAGGCTGAAGCCCTGAGAGTCCAGTCAGAACAAATATTCTCCTGTGACTTGAGGACAGGTACACTTTGCATCTGTTTAACAAGCAGGGAAAGGTTATCAAGATATTTGGGTCTTGTTGTAATACCCATTTCAGCCACAATACGTTAAAGATCTCCTATTATGCTATTTTTAGGCATATATTATGGGTCTCAGATATATAACAAAATATCAAAAACAGGTCTATGATGTGTTTTGCTCAAAATACCAAACAGATCATGCATTTTTAGACATCCCTTCATATTTGTGAGCTGTAGGGTCGCCGGTTCAAGTCCCCCGACCAGACCTAAATATGGTGTGGACTGCTACTTCGAGAAGTCCCAGTTCACCTCCTGCCCTGCCGTGGTGCCCTTGAGCAAGGCACCGGACCAGCCCACATTTCTGATATTACGTCATATCGGCAGCAAATCTGGATCAGCTCGTTGTTCCCCCGTTTTTAGAGATTTGGGTTCAGAGGGAAAGAGAGAGGGTTTTGTTTTCTGACACTTCGTGAGTTCCCTGTCACACATATTGATGTATAAAGGACATTAAAAAGTGCATTTTGCATGATAGGAGACCTTTAAAGTCCACCACGTGACATTTATGTAACATAACTTGCTGACACACATTATACTGTATGTCCCTTGCATTTAAAAAGCATGGAGAAATACAAAATTACCTAAGAAAAAAAATGCTTCAAGTCCTGTTTGCATCTGTCGTTTTTACAACCCGGGTCAGATTTAACGACGCCCACTTCCACATTAACGCAGCTTTGCTTGACTGCGTCATGGACGTATAAAGAGAATGTCCCCTTGTTAACAACGCTGAAGTAATATCACGGCTACTCTAGCTTGGAAAAAAACAGATATGAGTTCAGGGTTCATACACTTTTTCACCAATGATTTTCAATGACCTCTCAATGACCTTTACCTCATTTTCCATGACCAAACAAAATGACCACTGAAAATGGTTTATTTTAACATGGAACGGGAAAATAACATCTGCATATGAAACATGTAGTGCCTATCTAAAACAAATCAAATAGTAGGCTTACTAGCTTCTACACGCTGAAGCAACTGTAGTCAGGGATGCAAAGTCATCAGGTATGAAAAAGGTGACAGGGATCCGAGCCCCCGACCCCACGGAATATCGGCTTTAAAATGAGGAATAACAGGATTTTAGCAGTCAGAACAACTACAGCAGCAGTGTTAATAATAACAGAAACGCCAAAGAGTCACATCTAGTAGAAATATATAAAAGCATTTATTTTAATTGTGTAGCAGTCAGTTTATAATTCTGGCAGCACTGTTGAGCATTTTGAAAATGTATTGTCATGCCTCTGTGCAAGGCTTAGTCTTTCTATCTGTATAGCCACTGGTGAAACTAAGTCATTAAACTCAACAAGTACTATACGGGGGTACAGTTTTGAGATACTTGTACTTTATTAGGTATTTCAATGTTTTGCTACTTTGTACTTCTACTCCACTACAGTTCAGAGGTACATGATGTACTCCACTACATGTATTTAATACCTTCAGTTACTTCACAGATCTGGATGAATGATGTCAAATCTAATCAAGTGTTGAGTCAGACTTTAGTTCCACCTGGAGTAAATCCACCAGCTCCCCTGCAGTCTACAAAGTACTTCAGACTAGCTGCACCTTCACCAGCTTTGAGAACACTTTCTTGATCAATCATTATTGTTAGAGCCACAAAGTTATTATTTCGAGTCATAATTTGATAAATGATTTAATGATGGGAAATGATTTATGTTGCCATGGTGAATATGTTTTGATGAAATGATTGTTAATTTTATATCGTAAATATGATCTGTTTCCTTGTACCTTCCGGTGTGTATTTAATGAGGTGATTGAGGACAGCCGGCGTGCTCGGAGACCTGATGAGACGGGGAGCGGAACAGTTGTTCGACCGCAAATTGCTTACAGATTAGTGTTGCAAATTGGACTGCACACAAAGTATAGTTTAGTTTATATAGGAAAGCATATCGCCGAAATATTGTTTAAAGATTTGTTATTTTGAGACTATTTAAGTCAATACTTTTTTGTTAATAAATTACATTTTATTGACTGAAAACCTTCGGCTGCTTATTGTTCTGGATTGCGTGTCGTCAACCCGCGCGATAGAGGCAAGAGGAAACCCTTGATGCCATTACATCAAGTCGAACAACTCCGTAAGGAAGAGACACACACCGTCTGGATCACCGGAGGAGAGGGGCACGCCAGAGCGGACAGACTGCGCCGGGCGTGAGTAAATAAATTGAATAAATGCGTATACGCATTGAATGGAATGTCGGACGTGTTAAAGTCCAAAAGGACATCATAACGGCGATGCACACATTGGAGGAGGAATGTAATTACCTGTGGATCGTCTGTGAAAAGAATGTGATTGAATTTGTTTGTGCAACAAAGGAAGCCAGTAGGCGAGCTCCGTGAGACTCATTAAAGGAGCGCAACGTCTTTTACGCACGGCCTAAAAACAAACACATAAATAATGTCGGACGATCCCAGGACTTCTGCTGACGCAGAAACGTTGTTAAAATCACTCAAAGCCTCCCGCAGTGGGAAATTAGGAGCATGCACCAGGACAATGGACGAAATGAAGGCCTCGCTTGTGGAGGATGGGAATGTGGAACATGTGAATGAAGCTTTGGAAATGTTTCAACAACATATAAGTGACTTGTGCAGTGTTCATGGATCCGTACAGCAGCTTTTATCAGAGGAGGAGAGAGAGGAGGATCATGTGGACTGATTTGAGCCAAATTGACACATTTTGAATATTGTATGAAAGATGTGGATGTGTGCAAAAAAGAAAAAATTGCACAATCAAAGATTCATCCCCATGACAGCATCTCTAATCTTTCATACAAGTCAAGGAGCTCCAAAAGCTCTTCAGTCTCCTCAGCATGTAGAAGAGCGTCTGCTGAAAGGCTGCTTGCTAGCCAGAGCAGCTAAAGGACAAACATGCACTGCTGTTACAACAAGCAGCACTAAAAGCTGAACTGGAACAAATGGAACTGGACACAGAAATCGCAGCATCTGCTGCTAAAATAAAGGTTCTGCAAAGCTTTGACGTGGAGGAAAAAAACGGAGGATGGAATGAATGCTTATCTGGAGGAAAACAAAGAAAGAAGCACAGACACGTTGGATCCTGAAACCTCCGCCATGGAGCTCATGCCATTGGGTGCAGTGCCCAAAACACCACTTCAGAGGACTGTCACTAATCTTCGCAGCCCTCAGCGACCCACAACAAAGTTTAGACCTTTCAAAATGCCCACAATGCATAGCTCCACCCAACGCAATGAAACCCATGATAACCTCGACACTGTTATACAGAGACAGAGAGATATTGCTGACCTCATCATTATGCAGCAGAAACGTACCTTGTTACCAACAATGGAGATAAAAGTGTTCGATGGTGATCCACTTGAATATCAGTCCTTTATGCGAGCTTTCGAACACCTTATCGAGGATAAAACAGCTAGCAGTCATGAGAGGCTCTACTTTCTCGACCAGTACACTTCCGGCCAGCCCAAAGATCTCGTTCGCAGCTGCCTGCATATGGATACCCAAAGAGGTTACACAGAAGCCACACAGCTGTTAAAGGAGCACTTTGGGGACGAGATCAAAGTAACCAGCGCTTATTTGGAAAAGGCAATGAACTGGACATCAATTAGACCGGATGACGGCAAAGCGCTTCAGGCATATGCAATGTATTTAAGAGGATGCTGCAATGCTATGCAAGATTTAAAGTACATGGAGGAACTAGATATTCCTTCCATCTAAGATCAATAATATCTAAACTCCCTTACAAACTGCGAGAAACATGGCGGACAGTGGCTTATGATATATTACAGAGAACAAAGGAGAGAGCTAGATTTCGTGACCTTGTTGAGCTTATGGAAAAACAAGCTAAAATACTCCTGGACCCATTGTTTGGGGATACACAGGATCGCCACATCTCTAGCCCAAGGATGGCCACTAGGAGCCAACCCATGAGCCACAGAACACCTAAAGGGAGAGGCAGCAGCTTCGCCACCATCGTCGCAGCAGCATGTGATCAGGAGAGCAGCGCTGCACCGTCAAACACAGAGCAGCGTGGCACCTTCAAACAGCCACCAGGGGGCAGTCCTGCCTCTTTTTGCTACTTTTATAAAGGCAAGCACGTGCTGGCTGAAAAGGAGCTTGGGTCAACAGTGCACTTATCTCGGCGGGTGAAGCCACCACTGGGGCCGGTAGGGATTGTGCCCTAGCCATAGTGCCTGTTCGAGTCAAGGTTCACAAAGGAGATAAGTTTATCTCAACCTATGCTTTTCTTGATCCGGCAGTTCAGCGTCATTCTGCACAGAGAATCTAATGAGACAGCTGAATCCCAAAGCACGAGAAACGACAATCGTTCTACGAACAATGGGTCAGGAACGACTTGTAAAGAGTTATGAACTCAAAGGATTGGAGATAGGACATTTAGATGGCAGTACTTACATTGACCTAGCTCAGGTGTACACACAGAGTAAGATTCCTGTCTCAAAAGAAAATGTACCTACCCAAAAGGATCTGGAAAGATGGCCTTATCTAAGTGACAACAGCTGAAAGAAATTGATGCTGACATAGAGCTTCTAATAGGAGTTGATGTTCCTAAGGCAATGGAACCTTGGGACATAATAAGAAGTCAAGGAAATGGACCATATGCAGTCAGGACAGTGTTTGGACGGGTGGTGAATGGACCACTCAACGCTTGTACTGCTGTGGAATCCGGACCTGTGGTCACAATGGTCAACAGAACATCAGTAGCCAACCTGAATGATCTCCTCATCACACAATACAACCAGGACTTCTCGGAAAAAGATTATGAAGAGAAGAAGGAAATGTCAGGTGAAGACAAAAGGTTCATGGAGATAGCATCAAGCTCCATAGAACTCAAGGATGGACACTATCACCTACCCTTGCCTTTTCGAAAAAAGGACATAGTTATGCCTGACAACTACGAAATGGTAAAACAACGTACTCTAAATCTCCTAAAGAGGTTTAAGAGGGATGCAGAATATGCCATGGAATACAAAACATTCATGGAGGATGTGTTAAAAAGGGGTTATGCAGAGAGAGTGCCACCAGAACAGCTTAACAGGAATGATGGACAGATATGCTACATACCTCACCACGGTGTTTACCATCAACAAAAGCGCAAACTTAGAGTTGTGTTTGACTGCACTGCATCATGCAAAGGCTCATCTCTTAACAAGGAACTTCTCCAAGGTCCAGACCTGGCGAACACTCATTGGAGTTCTGCTTAGATTCCGCCAAGAACAAATTGCTTTCATGGGGGACATCGAGGCAATGTTCTATCAAGTGCAAGTCCAGAGAGAGCACCAATACTTCCTTAGGTTTCTGTTGTGGCCAGATGGAGACACTAAAAATTCATTGGAGGCATATAGAATGAAGGTCCACCTCTTTGGCGCTGTGTCCTCACCTAGCATTGCTAACTATGCTCTCAGACAAGTTGCAGAAGACAACAGCTTCAAGTACGACGAAGAGGTAACTGAAACAATCAATTCCAACTTTCACGTTGATTGCCTCAAATCAGTGGCCACAGTTGAACAAGCTATTAAGCTTATCAGAGACCATGCGCCAAAGGAGGTTTCTCATTGACCAAATGGGTCTGTAACAACCGTGAAGTGCTTGCAAGGATACCTGAGCATCACAGAGCAAAGCTATTCAAGGATCTGGACTTTGACATGGAAAACATGCCAATTGAAAGAGCACTTGGAATCAAATGGGATACAGAGAAAGACTCCTTCATATTCAAAGTCAATATCAGAAACGGAGCTCTTACCAGGAGAGGGATCCTCTCTACAGTCGGTTCCATCTACGACCCGTTAGGATTCCTCTCCCCATGTATCCTCAAAGCCAGGCAGATCCTCCAGGAGCTATGCAGGATCAAGTGTGGATGGGATGAAACCATCCCAGAAGAATACTCAAAACAATGGCAGAAATGGATCACAGAGTTGGAGCAGCTTAGCAGATTTCAAGTGGACAGGTGTATGAAACCTGAGAACTTTGGACCAATCAGGACTGCAGAGCTTCATCACTTCTGTGACGCAAGCGAAAAAGGTTACGGCACCACCAGCTATCTTCGCTTTACAAACAGTATGGGAAGGGTCCATGTTTCATTTACCTTGGGAAAATCTAGAGTGACTCCACTCAAGCAGATCACTATTCCCAGATTGGAGCTTACTGCAGCAACACTTGCAGTAAAGGTGGACAGGATGTTGAAAAGGGAGCTTAAAGTGGACCTCAACGACTCAACCTTCTGGACAGGTAGCACCTCTGTCCTCGGATACATCAGCAACCAGACTAAACGATATGACACATTTGTGGCAAACAGAGGTTCAAGCTCATTGGACACTGACTCCTGCATCAATGCTTTGCGCAGATTCATATGTCGCAGAGGGCAGGTGACAAGCATCAGGACCGACAACGGCACAAACTTTGTGGGAGCACAGAAAGAGCTAAGAGCTGCTCTTAAAGACCTGAATCAACACAAGATTCAAAATGCATTACTCGGGGACAGAGTAAAATGGACTTTTAATCCGCCATATGGAGCCCACCATGGTGGAGTTTGGGAGAGGCTCATCAGACCTGTAAAAAAGATTCTGTGTTCCGTTCTAAAAGAACAGAGATTGGATGATGAGACTCTACAGACAGCTTGGTGCGAAGTTGAGGGCATCATGAATGACAGACCATTGACTACAGTTTCAAGTGACCCAAACGATCTCGAACCCCTCACGCCAAATCACCTCCTTCTGCTAAAGACAAAACCGATTATGCCACCTGGACTTTTTCACAAGGAGGACTTGTACTCACGGAGGAGATGGAGACAGGCCCAATACCTGGCAGATCTCTTCTGGAGGAGATGGATAAGAGAATATCTCCCAATCATGCAACAGCGAGTCAAATGGCACAACCCCAAACGGAACCTTCGCCCCAATGATCTCGTCGTAATTGTGGATAACACTGCACCAAGAAATTCCTGGCAACTGGGCCGGGTGATAAAGACACTGTCAGGGTCCAAAGGGCTTGTCCGAAGTGTCTTGGTGAAAACCAAGAGTAGCACCTTACAGCGACCAATTGACAAGCTCCGCCTGCTTCTGGAAGCAGTTGATTGAACACAAGGTGTCATGTGCTAGTAACCTCTGACACCCAGTATCACACACACATACACACACACCCCCTTTCCTCTTGAACTCATGCAAACACACCAAACAAACATTGGACTATGTACTATGACAATGATTGTATATTGATGACAGTTACATTTTGAGTAACTGCTTGTTTTTTGGCTCTATTATAATGTATTAATTGTTTTGCTACTGCGTCAACAATTAGGGGCCGGTATGTTAGAGCCACAAAGTTATTATTTCGAGTCATAATTTGATAAATGGTTTAATGATGGAAAATGATTTATGTTGCCATGGTGAATATGTTTTGATGAAATGATTGTTAATTTTATATCGTAAATATGATCTGTTTCCTTGTACCTTCCGGTGTGTATTTAATGAGGTGATTGAGGACAGCCGGCGTGCTCGGAGACCTGATGAGACGGGGAGCGGAACAGTTTTTCGACCGCAAATTGCAGACAGATTAGTGTTGCAAATTGGACTGCACACAAAGTATAGTTTAGTTTATATAGAAAGCATATCGCCGAAATATTGTTTAAAGATTTGTTATTTTGAGACTATTTAAGTCAATACTTTTTTGTTAATAAATAAAAAAATGTTGACTGAAAACCTTCGGCTGCTTATTGTTTTGGATTGCGTGTCGTCAACCCCGCTGGCAAGTGGCAAGAGGAAAGCTTGGATGCCATTACAATTATAAAACATATCATATACACTGAACAAAAATATGAATCAACACTTTTGTTTTTGCTCCCATTTTTCATGAGATGAACTCAAAGATCTAAAACATTTTCTATATACACAAAATAACCATTTCTCTCAAATATTGTTCACAAATCTGAAAAAATGTGTGATAGTGAGCACTTCTCCTTTGCCGAGATAATCCATCCCACCTCACAGGTGTGGCATATCAAGATGCTGATCAGACAGCATGATTATTGCACAGGTGTGCCTTAGGCTGGCCACAATAAAAGGCCACTCTGAAACGTGCAGTTTTGCTTTATTGGGGGTGTCTGGGGGGGTCCGAAAACCAGTCAGTATCTGGTGTGACCACCATTTGCCTCACGCAGTGCAACACATCTCCTTCGCATAGAGTTGATCAGGTTGTTGATTGTGGCCTGTGGAATGTTGGTCCACTCCTCTTCAATGGCTGTGCCAAGTTGCTTGATATTGGCAGGAACTGGAACACGCTGTCGTATACGCCGATCCAGAGCATCCCAAACATGCTCAATGGGTGACATGTCCGGTGAGTATGCTGGCCATGCAAGAACTGGGATGTACAGATCCTTGCAACATGGGGCCGTGCATTATCATGCTGCAACATGAGGTGATGGTCGTGGATGAATGGCACAACAATGGGCCTCAGGATCTCGTCACGGTATCTCTGTGCATTCACAATGCCATCAATAAAATGCACCTGTGTTCGTCGTCCATAACATACGCCTGCCCATACCATAACCCCACCACCACCATGGGCCACTCGATTCACAACATTGACATCAGAAAACCGATCACCCACACGACGCCACACACGCTGTCTGCCATCTGCCCTGAACAGTGAAAACCGGGATTCATCCGTGAAGAGAACACCTCTCCAACGTGCCAGACGCCATCGAATGTGAGCATTTGCCCACTCAAGTCGGTTACGACGACGAACCGGAGTCAGGTCGAGCCCCCGATGAGGACGACGAGCATGCAGGTGAGCTTCCCTGAGACGGTTTCTGACAGCTTGTGCAGAAATTCTTTGGTTATGCAAACCGATTGTTGCAGCAGCTGTCCGAGTGGCTGGTCTCAGACGATCTCGGAGGTGAACATGCTGGATGTGGAGGTCCTGGGCTGGTGTGGTTACACGTGGTCTGCGGTTGTGAGGCCGGTTGGATGTACTGCCAAATTCTCTGAAACGCCTTTGGAGACGGCTTATGGTAGAGAAATGAATATTCAATTCACGGGCAACAGCTCTGGTGGACATTTCTGCTGTCAGCATGCCAATTGCACGCTCCCTCAAAACTTGCGACATCTGTGGCATTGTGCTGTGTGATAAAACTGAACATTTTAGAGTGGCCTTTTATTGTGGCCAGCCTAAGGCACACCTGTGCAATAATCATGCTGTCTAATCAGCATCTTGATATGCCACACCTGTGAGGTGGGATGGATTATCTCGGCAAAGGAGAAGTGCTCACTATCACAGATTTTTTCAGATTTGTGAACAATATTTGAGAGAAATGGTTATTTTGTGTATGTAGAAAATGATTTAGATCTTTGAGGTCATCTCATGAAAAATGGGAGCAAAAACAAAAGTGTTGCATTTATATTTTTGTTCAGTGTATATTATTCTGAAATGGACCAATCTGCACAATGACTACTTTTACTGTCGGTACTTTCACTATATTTTGATGAGAATACTTTTCTACTTTTACTTGAGGAACATTTTGAATGCAGGACTTTTACTGAAACAGAGTATTCCTACACTCTGGTACTTCTACTTTTAATTAAGTACAAGATCTGAGTAGCCTACTTCTACTAAAGTATAAGATCTGAGTACTTACTCTATACTTATACCACCTCTGTTTATAGCCTATGAAAAAAACTATTAGAAAACGAAGGCTAAAGCTAACGTTAGCAGATAGTGACAATGTATGCTAGCTAGCTCGCTAGCTCAACGATTCCTTAAATGATATTGCGACAGAAAAACGTTTCAGTTCACATCACGCTCTGCTCTGAACACCTGAACGGCCCGTTCTAACAGCTGTTCACCAGCGGTGCAGTCTGTGCCACAGTGACTCTGCACAGTTAACGAACGAACCGTAGATAATGTAGCTGACCCTCATCCCGGAGCAGCAGAGTTCAGCCGACAGACAGGAAGACTCGAGCACACAGCTCGCACTTCATAGATTAAAAAATAACACCATGCGCGTCATGATGGCACATTACAGCTCGCGACCGCAGATTATTTCAGCGATTAGATTAAATGTAAATTATATTTGACGCAACTTTAGTTACATTTCCATGACTTTTCCAAAACTTTGGGAAAAATATTGTTTTCCATAACTTTTCCAGGGCCTGGAATTTGCATTTTCAATTTCCATTTTTTCAGCTTTTCAATGACCGTACGAACCCTGTGGGTTGTTAACAGTCAGTGAAAGTGAAAAACGTCCCAGCGGTCTACAGCAGGAGGAATATGTTTTATCCTCTGACAGTGTTGGAGAGTAATAAAGTACATGTACTCAAATACTGTACTCATGTACAAAATGTAACAAAACACTAGCTAAATATTGGTTTCTGGTTTGTTATTTTTAAATCCATGGTGAATTAATATGGAAAAAATCAAAATAACTCCTAGACATGCATAACTGTGATCTTCTTTCATATTAAAAGAGCTGTTTTCATATACTTTGAGGAAGATGCTCTATGAATTATTCGTGGGAGGAAAACTGTGAAAACTAGAGTAGATGCGATACTACTTCAGCAATGTTAACATGGGAACGGCGATGTTCTCTTTATACGCCATTACGCAGTCACGCAGATCTATGTTAATGTGGGAGTGGGCGTGGTTAAATCTAAACTGGCTTGGAGAAACGAAAGGCGCTTCTTGTTCAGATCATGAGGTGGAGGGGAATTTTAGGCTTTGGTGGACAAGATGAGTATTACAACAACAAATAACTACACAAATAATACTAAGAGAAAAAAACGATCTGTTCACCTGCCAACACTTTTTTTTTTAAATACGATCACCAGAACTTGTATTTCTCGCACCTGCCTCTCAGGTCTTTCCTACTAATGTATGGGTTGTACTTCAATATTCTGGGAATTAAAAACAAGTCACATACCTTTCAAAGGTGTACTCGCTTTCAGCCCGGAAAAAGTACACATGGGACTTGAACTGCAGCTTGAAGACGTAGTCCTTGTGAATGCTGTCCGACTCCTCGGGGGTGCTGACGGTGTAGCCCAGCAGGGGGAGGCTGGCCAGCGGGAAGTCGTCCTGCACACAGACAGATCACAGACACACTCACCCAACTGAACTCTTTCAAACGTGTAGCAGTCATTGATCGCAGGGTGTGTCTGCTGACCTGGTGAGTCTTGTAGAAGAACAAGCAGAAGTTGGTGAAGACCACCCAGAGTTTTTGCCAGCCGTTACTGTTCTTGAACTTCCTCAGCAGGTAACCTGAGAGCTGGTTCTACACAGAAAATACGGAGGTTAGACACAGTGATTATTCAACGGTAGTGAGTGAATTGTGTGTGAGGGCTTGGTTGTGACATATTGCACTTATAACATAGAACATGTTTGTGAATACATTGGGGTTGTTTAAGGGTTGAGGCATGCTCTCACTTGAATGCAGAAAGCTCATTTGTTCTAATCCAACTATCCATGTTTGACTGCTCATCTCAGTTTTTGTAGTTGGTATTTTTCCTAGCTTTATTTTATTACTGCTATTTTGAGTTGTTGACATGTTTTGATGAGTAGACTAGTGAATGTTTTGATTTGAGAGCACTGGCTGCAATCTATTTGAATGTTGAACCTCATGGGATATAGAGGCTAAAATGTGAAGTAGGAAAACATATTCAAGTTTGTAATCTCAATAAAACAATAACAATGTTTGCTTTCCATTTAATTAAAAGTCAAACTTGGCTGTTATGCTTTCAACTCAGACTTCAGCGAGATACTATAGTACTCCGTCCTCTTGTAGTAATCTACTGTGGCTCTAGTACCTGGTCCATGCGCAGGTAATCATTGAGAGAGAGGTTCTGGTTTCGGTACCAGCAAACATGTGTGATGGTGTTTGGTCTCTGGCCCTGACCGAGCAGATAACGAGGCGGCAGCTCAGGAGAGACAGCTGGAGAGCCGTACACTGAGAGGGTGAAGAGACAAGAGGAACATAGGGTGTCAAGAACGTGTTAGCATGTTAGCTCAGAGAGGAAGAACAAGCAGTTAGGAAGTCCTCCAGGTCTGTGGAGGGAGAACGTGTCAGAGGAAGGATTTATTGTTATATAGTAATGCCTATGTATTAATATTGAGAGGCAAGTGAGAACAACAGTGGTGATCCTTTTTTTTAAAAGTGACATTACTCCATATTTAGCTGACGCTTTTATCCAAAGCCACTTGCACACACTTCATTGCCGACGGGGGCAATTTGGGGCTATTTTCCCCCAGGAAAGGATCAGACTTTTGGTTTACCAGATTGTATTGTCACTTGCCTCTCAGGGCTTCCATACATATCCCATCAGCTGCATAAGAAACAAGAACAAAGAGTCTTTGAGAACATGCTTCAGTCAAACAGTAGACACACAGGATATTAAGGGAGGAAAAAGAGCGACATTAAAAGGAAACTGAAAAGGTTAGAGAAGGTGAAATGCAGTGGTTGACCCGTAGCGACGGCTGCTGACTCTCTAAAATCCACCGATGCAGAGGTGACGAATGTCACTTAAACGCGAGTTGAAATACTTTGAATGTGTTTTTGTAAACATGTTTGAAGTGTGTGGAGATGTCAATGTGTGTGTAGGTGAGTGTGGGCAGGGGAGGAGTACCTCCACAGCCTGGCTGTGATCAGACATAGACACGCTGGTGTTGCGGTGCCAGCACACATGCATGGTTGTGTTGGCGCGGTGGTGTGTCTGTTTGTCCAGTGACGTGCGGGAGGAGTTCATGTCATCCTCCGACTCCTGCTCCAGAGAAACCTCATCAGACGATCCTGAGGGGGAGGAGGGGGCAGGGCAGGAAGTTGTTTGGAGGAAGGAAGGGATTAACTACCTTTAAACTGTTTCACAATCACAAGGAAAAAAGCTTTTGGAAAAGATTCTCTTAAGTTGAGGAAAGCATAAAGATTCTCTTGTTACTGCAGACACATCTTAAGGCAACACAAACTCTTACGGTTGGAGTGATCCGTGAGTCCAGCATCCAGGAAGATACTGGATTTCTCCTGGGACTTCTTGGACATGTCTATAGCCAAGTTCAGATCCTCAATCCACTTCCCCATCTCCACTTTAGAGCTGAATCACAAACACAGACGGAGGAAAGGATTAAACATCGGGACAATCAGAATCAGAATCCCTTTATTTCAAGGCATGTTCATTATAGTGTCGATAGCAGAAACGACATCGTTAGAAAGGCTAAGTGACTTTGAAGAGACCACAGATAACGTGATGTGTGTTTGTAGGAGGTGGTTCTCTATGGACTATGCAGAGTAACACAGCAGTGTGACTTGTAGTCCTTCAATAGACTTGACTCTTCTTTCCCGGTCTCACCTGGCAGCCACAACGATGGTCCTCTGAGCGGAGTAGATGGTGAAGCAGTGGGGCACCGACCACTCGTTTTCACTTTCCTCAACCTAAGAACAAAAGAAAAACATAAGCAATACATTTGAAGCTTCAAAACACATTTGTTTTTGTTTAATGCTTTGGAAGGATGGTTATGAACTACTTGAAGTGGGGTTGTATAATTATCCATATTAAGTGTGCTGGGGAGGAGGCCAGCAGAAAAACTATATTAGCCACTTCAAAAATGGCCACTTAAAAACATTTATGAGTTTAAGTGTGTTCAATAACTGGAACCTTTTTATTCATAGATAAGAGCTTCAGTTCCCGTGCCGACCACCATCTCCTGTTGTTAAAACATTGACTATTGATATGTTCCTCATAAAACCTCACTTCAAAATATTCAACCTAACCTTTGATGCTTGGGAAAACAGGAGGAACGCAGTCGGAGAGTGTGACTCCATTCACAGACTTGCTCTACCGGAGCATCTATATGCATCTGTGTGGAGGTCAAACATGAAACGTTCATGTTGGTTTCCATCAGCCTCCCATCATCACCCAGGTCCAAATCACAACACTTCAGTTATGGCATAGAAACATAACCGCTTATATTTGATCATTTGAGATTCGCAATTATTTGTAATTAGGGTTTGATACACAACTAATGAAAGTTGCAAGCATCTTGAGCGATCTGCTATGTGTGTGTTTTTGATGTTTGATGCTTCTACGCAAGCATGGGAGAAGAAGGGTAGGGTTTGGGCATCCGACCTGGCAGAGCTCAGAGCACTTACCGGGGCATCCAGCACTATGAGCTGCAGCCAGGAGTAAAACAGAGACATGCACAATTAGGAGACCCGGGCCCTCCCTGCTCAACACACTGAATACCCACACATGTCACCAGCAGGTATTCTTCTTCTACACGTGTGTACCTACAGATCTGCTGGGATGTCTACAGCACTGATGAAGGCTAATGAGGGACACAGTTAAAAGGAGGTAAGAGAGCGTAACACTCACGATCATGCCGTGGAGGGGTAGCTGGCCGTGCACTTTGAACTGATTGGTCGCGGTCACACCTTTGCTTGTGTAGAGGAGCATGTCTGAGAACTGAAGAGACAACAGAAATATGACATCTTTAAAATACACACGTGCGAGTGTTGAAGCTTTGAATACAGTGTTAGTGGTTTTGTACTCACCAGGAAGAACATCCTTTGCTGCAGTCCTTTCTTGGTGAGCTTGAACAGACACCCCTCTCGTATGAACTCCTGCAAACAGAAGCTTTTCAGAGACTCAGTTTCCCAGCACCCCCTGCCCTCTGCTGCGTGTCACTGCACTCACCCTGCCCGGTGCCGTCAGGTTCTCGATCCCGATCAGGTCTCTCTGTAGCTCCGTCAGCTTCTGGAAGTTCTCCAGGCGGATCAGACTGCTCTGCAGCTGAGTGGCTATCTCTGCCACCTCCTTCAGAGCCTCTGCAGGGAGACACGCAGCATGAAGTCCAGCAAAAAACACAAACCAACATCAGCTTCTTCCAAACATCTCCGCAGGGCAAAGAGGAGAAGGTTTCAGAACTCACCCATTTGAGAGCAGTTTTGCCTTCATTTGTAGATATTTTTCATAAAAAATGTGTAAACACTACATCTTTTTAATTATATTAAAATGTTAAGTAAACCACAAGAATCAAGCCAGTATTACTCCCATCACTTGAATAGTTTACTTGACTGACAGTAAGGAAAGGCACATTTCAACATAAGCCTGGCATATCAAAGTGCATTACAAAAAACAATAAAAGCATAAGAACATATCATACAATTGCATTGAAATGGTTTTCATAGAAGTGGAAAGAAACCATCACAGTCTTCTGATGATAAATCCATGGAAACGTTTTTCCAAATCCTGCAGACAATGAGATCCCTTTAATCTGTGATATTTTCTTCAGGCGATACTTCGTAGGCTGACTTTGTGATTCTCTGAATGGGACAATTGAATTTCAGGTCAGAGTCCCTGACTACACCTCTTGTCTGGTCTTTTCTGTTGTTGTTAACATTGCCTATTGAAGCTGAGAATCATTCCTCCTGCTAAAAAAAAAAATACAATTCCTTATTTGTTTTATTGGAAAAAGTACTTGTATTGGACCATAGTGTCCTTTAGTAAGTAACATGTCTAGGAAGATAGGAAACACTCTTCACCATATCTGTTTAAGCTTTGTATCAAGATCAGACAACGTAATATCTGCATAGAAAAATTAACTGTACAGCATTTAAATATTGAATAAAATGTGAATATCAACATTATAAATGAAGATCCAAACCAACAGAATAAATGGATTCACTTTGTCATAAAACATAATGCACGTGTAAAGCACCTGACTGACTAAATATCTACACAATGAAAGACGTGATGCCTATTATTCAGGACTTAGGACTTGTGATTGATCATGACTAATCAGATTATTTTAGGGATTAAAGGAAATACATTTTTAAATTATTGACAGCAGTAGTACAAACATTTGTATGCAAACTCATTATTTAATCATAAGGGTTTTTTGTCAACTACAACTATCTTCAGTGTAAAACATAATCCACATGATCATTAGACTGTTGCCAAAGCAGAAGCAAGCAACACATTCATTTTGAAGTCCATCAAATCATTTTCAATTCATATTGAGAGTGAAGTCATTGGTTTATTGTGGCCGTATCACACACTGTCAGGTGTTCTTTTTGTACATGAACGACTGCCTCGTACATTATCCCTTGCATAATTAGAGAGGGGACATGAGAGGGGGGACTTACCCTTGCAGTCGTCCTGGTCGCGATGGCTGGGGGAGTAATGCTTGCACAGCCTCTCCAGGATGAGTTTGTAGTGCATGAGACGCTGGATGGGCTTGAGCAGGAATGTGTTGAGGGGCAGGTAGCAGACCTTCTGCAGCTCAAACTCTTTGTACACCGTCTCCAGCTTCTTCAGCCTCTTAGAGGCTTTCTCCAGCTCCGTCAGCACCTCGTCGTGTTTCTGCAGGAAGCTGGTGAATTCCTGATGACGATAAAAGACCAAGAGCGTGAAACACAGGACGTTCTGCTGGTAAGACAAACATTAGAGGAGAGTGGATTCTCACCTTTAGAGCACACATGTTCCTCAGCATCACATCACCAATCCTCTGGTAGTCCCCTTTGGCGTGAGCGTTAGAGCGCCCCTCCCTGAGGATTTGCACATTTTGCCATATATATATATTAGCATGAAAGGCGTCCACAAATCTTTATCACAGAGATATTATAGACCCTCACACAATACAGCCTGTTGAAATTGTGCAATATACTTATATATTCTTATATTTGGACAATTCTACCGTGTAATAATCATAATTTCTACTTGCAAAACCACATTTGTATAATATTTTAAAACCTTAATATGTTCACTTACCTATTTAAATGCTGCTGCTCATGTTTAGCCATGGATGAGTACTTATTTGTATTTTATTACTAATGTGTGTTTTTTTCTATATTTAACATGTTAGCCACTCTTTATTATTGTCTGCCTTTTGCATGGGCGTGGGAAGGGGGGTGCTGAGGGCGCTGCAGCACCCCCTAGCGGCAGGCAGGGGGTGCGGAGCTCCCCTGTCTGAATTATTATTTGACGGTTATTGCTGCTCCCGCTGTGCATAATCTGTGTAATATGGAGCCAATAAATTCCACATTGTTGGTAAAATAATATTTTGGCCTGCCCCGAATGTTGTTTCTGTAGCCCCGGACAATTCTACCTCCATAATATAATACATTAACCGTGCTTTACGTGAACCTCATCAAGACACTAGAGAAGACGGCAGGACTGTAATTTCCCGTGTTCAGTGAATGCAACAGAGGCAAGACACCAGACCAATCAGAGAGTTGCATGGAAATAAAAGTGTGTGTGTGCGCGCGCGGGTGCGTGTGTGCGTGCGTGTGTGTGTGTGTGTGTGTGTGTGTGGGGGGGGAAATAGCGTGTGTGAGAGAGGGAGAGAGAGAGAGGGACCGTGTTGTTAGCATCTGGTTAGCTAGCTGCACTAACTGACACAAGGAGCTGTTGGTTCCACAACAAGCTGGAGGAGAGTTCTCTCCTCTCAGACTGAGAGGCTCAGGTGAGCTAAAGGACTCTGAGTGTTTAGATAGTTAACTTTAGTCTAAGTTATCTCAGTGGGTCTCAAACGGTTTGGTCACAAATTATTCAAAAGATTATTTCCGCGGCACACCTTCATATGATCATTATCGTTATAAAACAAATAAGAGAATAAAGGAACAACAGTTATGAAATACTATATGGCAGTAAAACAAGAATACAGTTTGAAAGGAGAGTGATTTGTAATGGATAAAGAAAAGGAACATCTGCTTACAGTTGTGTTTCATCTGGGTGTTGAGGTGTATCCATATATCTCTTAATGTTGCTCTCAAAGTGCACCAGATTGATGCTTTTAACTTCAATATTTAAAAAAAATCTTCCCGGGGAGCATCCCCCCGGACCCCCCTAGAGGAGGTGAGGTCCGCTCCCCACTCGTAAAAAAGAGCACGTTACCCCTGCCTATATGCCGTGAGCTGATTATCGAGCCTTCATTGTAACAGTCGCGGGTGTACTGTGTTTGCGTGTGGGGAGTGCTTTTGTGCGTGCTCTATAGTACCCGTAATAGTGTTCACTGGAGTCCAGCACCTCAGCACCCCCACTCAAAACACCTTCCCGCGCCTCTGGCCTTTTGTACCTGCCAATGCCAATTTTGCCGTAACTCTGTACATTTCCCTGGTGTATAGGCTAAGAAAAGGCATTCTGATTCTGAAACAGTGAGGGACACACACCAGAGAGCCAGCCTCTGGTCTAACTCCTTGAGGAAGCCTCGATGGAACTCGTAGATGGGGTCGATGTTGGAGAAGAGGAGGGTCATCAGGCCTTCAGGCATGGCGTTTTCTTTGATCACAGCGCTGCGAAACCACTGGGAGCGGGGGGAGGGAAACACACTGTTGATGCCAATGCTCTCCTAACTGGTGTGCGAACATGAAAACTGTAAGTGGGTTTATGAGTTGGGCATAGAAAGGATTAACAGCCTGTTGTACCTTCACTTATCAGGGCACTGTAAACTATTTAACCTTACATTGTTATACAGGGGAATGTATCAAATTCAAACTATAAAACCATGTCAACAACAACTCACACAAACCGAAAGAGGAAAGGGAAAGCAATCTTAGGAGGTAGAATGATAGACAACATGATGCAGTTACAATCTAAAGCTTCAGGTGTATTCTCTTCAGTTTCCTCCAGCTGCTTAACTCACCTTGGGTCACACAAAGAGTATTATTTGCATTAATGAATAATCCTGCATTATGAAATGAGTCCTCTCTGGCTAAGCCTTCATAATGATTTGCTAAAAAGTACTTTGAGAAAAAAACAACATTTCCATTGAATATATGTGGCGGGCCTGCAGGACAATAAACGGTATTATTCTAACCATCAGTGGAGACTCCGGCTGAGTTCTCTGGGAGTTTATTGTGGGGCATATGCTTTGCATGTGTGCTGAATTGTTCTGTATTGGGCTGAGGAGAGATTGGGAAACAGTATTTACATTTCTAAAATCTAGGGGTTAAGAACGAACTCGTTTGGAGACCATGTACAAATGATGTTCAGATTTAAATGATGCATATCTGCGCGAGGACAATAATCTAAGTAAGAATGTGAGTCTTCCCATAATCAGTAGTTTAATAGAAAATGATTTTTGTAGTGAACTGATTATCAGTAAGGTATAGATTCAAAGGCTTTAGTGTCAAATGCACTCAAGCTACAGCGTAGAAGTGGCAATGAAAACCTTTCCGAGCTCCTCCAAAAATGCAATAATAATAATAAAATAAAAATAGTGCAAGAAGAAACTGAGTAGATTAGAATAGTGCAGATTAGGTTGCAGACCAATGTGCAAATAGGGTTTGTTATTCTTTTTCAATGGCTATGAAGTTATAGTTTCTCTTGTTATCACCTATTCCACATTATATTAAAAGAAGCATACGGTGCAGGTTTCTATGTTTGTTTTCTTAAAATGTAAACTGTGATGTTGAAAGATCAGAAAAGAATGGCAGTGAATGGAGACATGTTGATGCTGCTGCTGCTGCTGCTGCAGGGTGTTGATGTATACAGTATGAGCATGCTGCAGAGTTATCTGACATTAGGCAGATTTCTCTAACTTCTGTTATTTTATCCCAAAGCACTAAATGTGAACTTTGTGCTGCGTTTCTTGCATGAAGGTGCTGTACGAATAAAGTTCATCATTAATACACGGCCTAGGTTAATCCAAACAAAAACAGTAAATAAAAAGTAACTCACCACAGTGATGACCTCGAGGTCTTTCAGGTACGTTCGCTCTGTGGTCAGAATCTCTTTGGCAATGAAGTAGGCCTTGTCGGTGGGATATCGCTGAGGAAAAGGAGGGACATACGTTTCAAAAAAAGTGATGATCAACATTCCCTCCAAGAGAAAATTCAAATAATACTAACTTCAAAACTAGCTTTCCCTTTATACAGGATTCAGATGTTTCAAATTGAAATATGAACGTTATGAATGAAGCGTCACACTAAGTAACAATGGATTCACTTTCTGTCACAGAACCATGATTGCATGTGTCACGTCTTATTATTCATCCCTCCTACTCTAAAGGGGCTGTGACGCAGTGTACCTTCCTCCTGCCCTCCTCATCCTCCTCCTCTAGCCTGGCATTGCTGCCCACCTCGCTCAGGATTGGGCTTTGCAGGGGGGATGAGGCCTGGCCCGGCAGGCTGAGGGTGGACATCTGGAAGGAGGGAGACATGCAGAGGGAGGGGCCTTTGGAGGTGAAGGGGGAGTGCTGAGGGCTGTCCACCAATGCATCTGTGGAAGAAGGAAAACATACACTTATATATATATATATATCAAATATAGCAGGTTTTTAACAATTCAGTTAAATTATTTTTAACTATTCAGCTCAAATAAGTAAAGATTGCAGTGCAAGGTGTTGTGGTGTGAATTACAACGGTTCAAGGACTCTTCCCAAACAGGAAAAACATGATCTTGAAATGGGCAGGGTTAAAGTCACATGCTCTTCACAAGAAGTGGAACCAAACAGCTCAACAGTGCTGAATGCTGCAGACAGGCATGAGACACAACTTTATCTTGACCTTGCTTTTTCCCCGTAATCATCTCATTTCCTCTCAGAAAACACATTGACACTAAAACAAGTGGAGGGGTTCCTCACAAGCCCTGGCCACAAATGAAAGGGAGACAGCAGAGGGGAGTAATGGTTCCCACATTTCCCCCCTGCCATTGTTTTCAGAGCCCTCCACAAGTAGGACAAAATGATTCATTGCCAACAGAAACTCGCTCCATTTCAGAGAACTGGCTCTTCTTGCTTTTGTTCTGCCGTGAGCTTCACCACACAACACATGAGGAAACTGGGCTATCCCCTCACTGAGTCACAGGTCACCACAGCTGCTGCTTCACTACTATCAGAGAGAGAAACCAGGAAGGGGGAAATGCTGGGAGAAAAAAAGAAAAGAAAAAGTCACTACTCGACCCGGAAATAATTGCTCAAGCAAAGACCAATGGGGAATGTGGCTTGTCTGGAGGGCCGATAGTTGTTTATAGTTTGTTCCCACAGGGAATGACACAAGGGGGAACGGCTCCACAGCAGGAGGACGGGGCTGCACTCTGGAATGACTTGGCACAGAGCCTGTGCAAACAGCTGGAGTCAGGCTGAGGAATCCTGATCCGGCCCAACCCCCAACAGCACACGTCCACTGCCTTAACAGTAAACAGGCAGTGTGTATTTACTCGTTGCATCTTTTTCAATTATTGTTACACTGTAAATCCCTCCATACCAATGTGGCTATTCACTTTCTAGAACAATAAGCCATTTAGAAATTCAAAAAGAGTATGTGAGGACACCAGGATCATTTTGAGCATGTTGCACCTGCAAGTGAAACCAGCTTTTACTTTGTGTATGTGGGATCTCAAGTTTGTTGAGTCTTGTGAATGAATTAGCACAATATGTCCAGTTTGTCTGAGTATAACCCCCAAAGCCTAATATTTCTACAACAATCCAAGGTAAACATTATATTTCTTGATCTAAGACATGCATATTCTTTCAATGTGCGCATTGCAAGCATGTCTCACACCACTGGTGGTTTCTCTTAAAAGCAGTTAAAGAATAACCTCCACATTGCGTCTTCGGTTTACGGCTGTGTAACTTAAAAAATAATGTTAAGTCTTGACATTCATGGTAACAAAAAGTGATTACTTTATTCGTGAGAGTAAAAGCATACAGGTTGTACAGGTTGTTGATAATAGGTCAATATACATACGTTCAGGGTTGAGTGTTGAGTGTTGATGACTTGATGCCTAAGTGCTGTTAGCTGAGCTGATTCTAATCAATCAGCCCGTTGTTGATTCAATATTTAATTGAGATTTGGGAGAGATCACATGGCAGAAAGCTCCTCCAGGTCTAATAGGTAACTGATGGCACGTGAGACTAAACACTGCTCCAGACTCTCCAAGGTGACTCGACTGCTCACAAAGTGTTCATTGGGGAAAATGTAAAATGGCCATCCTCAAAATGACAATGAGAACTTGTGAATGTTTAACAAATGACTCTTGATTACTAAAGAGGAGAACTTAATTTAGACAACCCCTTTTCCACATAGATGTTCGGCGGAAACATCTAGACTGTATTGAAAAGTAAACAGGATCATACACCTGAGATATGCAACGTGTTGCATGAGAAGAGTGAAGTCAGGGCTATAAGGCACAAGAATAAAAGAAGACTATCGTGTACAGAAATAGCATATTGTGCAAGTGGATTATTCTGACAAATAAAGTGAGCTCAAAAGCAAACGGGAACTTGCTCTTGGCAAGTGGCACGAGTTAATGAACACAAACACTAGTGATTATTTTGATATGAACAACGTATAAACGCTCTGTGTTCTCTGGCACGAGCACATTTATTTTAAGAAAGACTTGACTAAACAAAAAGAGCATTTAAAAAAGCTTTGTGCATGCTATTGTGTCACAACGAATTACCGTTCCTATACAAATACTTTTAAAAAAACATCACAACAGCTAATATAAAAGTACCGAGAAATTCATAGCTAATGTGCAAAAGATGCCCGTTTCCTTCCAATCAACAGACAACGACCTTGTTGGTACCCTGACCATAGCTAACGCTAACACTTGCTGAAGGCCACATGAAAGAGACATCAAATGAGAATACAAGCCTTCTCTATCTGAAGGGTTTCCTACAACTTACAAACATTGATCTTTCTGATGTTGAAAAGCACTGCATTCTTAGTTTGTGTAATAAGTGAGTACTTCTGTACTGTTATCTATACAAGCACAAAGCCTTACAAGCGTGTACAATGATACATTCATTTAGTACAAAGTGGTGTTAGCAGTGTACTCAATGGCTCTTTAGGACACTGCTTACATTCTTTAGCATAGCTCAGCATGAGGCTAAATGTTATTTGTGTCTAAAATAGATTTGTATCCTTCAGACATCATGAACCTCCATGACACCGTCTACACACTGTGAACCAGTCCATGTGGACAGTGCCGAGTTGAGCCAGCAGGTGTCAGCGAGGCACAGAAGTGCAAACTGCAAAGGAGCTCCAATGCTGGCTGCAGTGTTCTCAAACGGAAGGCCTGTGGGGATCCGACTGGGACCACTATCCCTTTGATCTAATACAGATTATCAATGTGTAGCTACTGGAAAACTGCACACGCAGTAGCAACTGAGAAATTAGATTTTAAAAGCTAATTGATTTAAAAACTAAATTTGGTCAGCACAAAATTAAATGATATCACATCTTACCTGTTGGTAAGTTATTATAAAAAAGAAAATGGGGTAGAAATCATTACAACAAAATATTTGACTTTGCTATATCTGTTTCATTCAATTGAAACTATTAAGCCATGCAAAATGGGATGAAAAACATTATTTAACTTTTATCTGAAATCCAGATTCCAATGTATTCAGCATATGGGATGCTTATCTAAAAAGACGTTCCCATGTCAATGTGTATATTAATGTTTTAAATGACATGAACATCTATAGAATTATATAAAGCTTACAAAGTAAAAGCACATCATGTTTTATTTTTCTGAAATTCATGAGAGATTCCCCAATAATCAATGTTTGCTCTAAATAAGCTGAATGTTCCAGATAGGAAACTGACAAAGACGATGAAAGGACTAGGTTATTCAAGAACCTCGTGAAAATTAAGGTCACATATAAACCAAGTTTCATGAGAAGTACAAGTCCAGATCTTAAAACTAAAACACTACAAAGATGTGCACCAACTCTGACGGGAGTGCAGGCTGTTAGAAATGACTCAGACTATATGTATATATATATATTTTTTTTTTTTTTAAGAGTATGGTTAAAAAAAACTTTGGAGCCAAGGAACGAGGACATACAAATAATCAACAATGTCTGAGATTAAAGATTTAATATCCTGTGTGAATACACATTTTGTTTTTAGCACAAAATCTGAGATTATAGTCACAAATTGGGGGGAAAGGCTTCACTTTGCCAGGTTTGATCAACCTGCTACTTATTGTCATTATTAATTATCAAGTACTTAAAATATGGGTGATTTACATTTTAAAATTAGGTGGTCCAGAAGGGTCTGCGAGTGCCATGGCCTGCAGGTTATGGCACTGAAGGAGGAAACCCTCAATTCCACTGCCCCCCGTCAGCGGGTTACTATAGAACAGGTTCTGCTCGGGGGGAAGGACACTATCAGAGCCCCAGTCGGAGTCTGAGTCCGAGCTGCCGTTCCCAGAGCCCTCTGTGGTCGTGGGGGGGTAGCTGAGCTGCTCCAGCTGCTCAACCAGGTCACTGAACTGCACAGCAGAGCTGCTCTCAGAACGCTCCGAGTATGCCGGGAAGTTGACCAAGGAGCTGGCCTCTGATTGGATATCAGAGCCTGGCAGGCGGAGCGAGGAGGAGTCGCCCCCCCCGTAACTCGCCGACAGGGACTCTCCTGCAGAGCTGAGCCCCAGGTTGTCCAGGGAGCTGCACTCAGAGCGGTTAATAACCAGAGAGCTGGTTTCAGAATTACCCACAATGCTATCAGGAAAGGGATTGGTGTTCCCATTCAGGTCCTCAATGCCCACACTAAAGATCCTGTTTTTACTCAGGTCAGATCCCTCCACAAAATCAAACTGATCTACCTTATCATCCAGCCCAAAAGAATAGGCCTCGGCACCCCCACCATAAAAGGAGATCTCAGTGGGATCATCATCGATGAACTCCTCAGTGACGTGCAGCGGCGAGTTGGACATGGAAAACATGGCATTCTGTTTAGTACGCAAAAGCTCTGCCTCAAAAGCCTCAGGTGTAAGCACTCCCTTTCTCCTCCCCCCACCTCCTCCCACCGAGCTCCCTGTTCCCCTCCTACCACCATGCTCATGATCCTCATTGCCATTTTTGGAAGGCTGTGGTTTGGAAGTGCCACTCTCTACAAACACAAACAAGGGGCTGCAGTGTCCTGCTGCCTGATTGCTAGGGGCACCTTGAAAAGCGAAGTGAGATGGGGAAGCAGCCTTGGCAGGGTCTTCCTTCAGAGGGCTGGGGGGTCTGGCAGCTGGCACAGGGAGCTGAAGCTGCTGCTGGGGAGGCGCTGGAGACCGGCTCGGCGTGGCAGGATGTGGCTGTGGTTGGAGCTCTGTTCGCGGGAGGACACTAGAGATGTGTGATGAGTAGAAGGACACAGAAGCGGAGGAGGGGGAGCCTTGGGCCCTGAAACTGTCATTGAATGACAAGCTCTGAAAAATGGACACAGATAATGAACACAGAGTGAGGCAAGAATCAATTGGGGTAGAAAGCAGAGATTCATTGTCTGAGTGTATTCGTTATAGTACAGTATGCTGAAAGCCCAAATGTGAAACCACCGACCTGTTTTGGCACATCTGAGGCGAGGGAGCGAGCAGACATTCGGATTTTACTGTTTCTCCTGAGCAAGAAACGGGGCATGTATATTTGTAAACAAACAAACCAATATAGGTATAACATGAATATATATATATATATATATATATATATATAGCAGTGTGCGGAAAAGTACACATCCCACCGTCCGGGACGTGTTATTTACAATATCGGACAAGTAGATATTTCAATTGACTTGGCCGGCGGACAAGTGACGTTTTTCGGCCTGATTTATTGACAAATTATTGATACATTCAGTTTACAAAAGGCAGAACTCATTTGCAAATTGTACGTGTCCGCCATTGTTCGTTTATAAATGTTAGTTTCGGTTCTGCTTGTAGATTCCTAAGGAAATGCATCTCGCCGCTTTCTGTACAGTTAGACCGGGATTAATAAGAGTTGTGAGGACAGGGGGCGAGGCCGAGCCCCGCGGACCGCAGCTCTCTCTCTCTATGCTCCGTATCAGCTGATCGCTGCATCTTAGTCAGTCAGTCAGAATCGTTTGGATCGTTAAAATCCAAACGATACCCAACCCTATGTGTGATGCAGTAAAATCTTACCGCTCACTTACGTTAGCGGTGTCGTAAAAACCGTGGGAAAATGTAAAATACGATGACAAAGAAGAAGATTCCAGTGGCCCCAATTTGTATCCATTCTGGACAAGTGAAAAATGTATTCAGACAAGTAAATTGCCAAACTCACTTGTCCATGGACAAGTACTCTCTAAAAACTTTTTCTCACACTGTATATATATATATATATATATATATCAAATGTAAAAACACACACCTCTGGTACGGAGTTCTCTTTGCTCCATTTTCCCTGACGTAGTCCACAAGTTGCTTCTGGGTCCTTCCACTGGGAAAAGAGTTAAGATTTAAAACACAGAATACTTTACGGAGCCAGAGGAGGAGGCTATTATTTTTAGAAGAAAACTCAGAATTTCCCAGATTAAAGTCTTAGATTTGTGAGAAAGCATAAATGTTCTCTGTTATTAAGTCATAAGTTTGACACAAAAAAAACATTCCAAAGTTATCTGAGATAAAAGTCACAAAAAGATAATGGAAAAATGTGTGTTTTTTCCCCCACAACATCACTTAACAGGGAAGGATACTTCTCATCACAGACAGCTTGCCATGTTTTATATCTGCAATAACCTTGAATAGTTTTTTATCTCGTGATTAAAAGAATGTAACTTCGTTAATGTACACAAATACAAAAAAGAAACCCCAAAGTTCCTATAAGCAAGCATTGTGTTAGATGAGATATGCCTTTTTTGATGTTGTTTAAAAATTACCTGTATCTGAAGGAAGAGCCTCTGGTGAAGAGGATAGCTTTGGATTTGGGCTGTGGTTGGTCAAACAAACGGAAAAATGAGTGGTATTCCACACAGATCTTCCAGAAGATTTTACATTGGTCACGACTGGCCATCATAAACTCGAGAGTGTCCTGATGAGGGCCCTAGAAACATATAGAGAAAGACAACAAACACACTGTTAACGAGCCTCCTTCTTATTGGCTGTGGATCATGGGACACACCAATGAAATAACAGCCACCATTAGCATGTTGTGAATAAGGACAATAATCTGTTCTCCAAGACGTACATGAACCTCTGGGTGGAGCTTGATCAGGAAGTGTGTTCTCTTGAAGCTCAGTTTGCGAATCTTGGACCAATTGAAGGTATTTATTTTGGTGTTGCCCTGGGAGGAAAGTGGAATTTTAACATAGAAAGTAATAACCCTGATAGCAACATGTTGAGGGACTGATGGTGACCGCAACAAAACACAGCTGTATGAGTCACCTGGAAAACCTGAAGGCCCATATGAGCAACAGCCAGATTAATTTTGGTGCCTTCCCGGTCAGCGGCTGGGTGGAAGCGGACACCGTACATCTCCAGTTTACGGGCAATCTCCAGGATTTGGAAGTCTGATTCAGCTGGAGTCTGGCCCCTGAGAGCGTGAGAATAGGGAAAAAACATATCAGGGGTTTGTCTAAACCGGGTAACAGGGGCGCTGCGCCCTCTTACTTTCGGCGTGTGCTCTCATCCCAAAATGCCGATTTTCCCCTTAACATTTTAAAGTGATGCCAAAAAACCCAATTTCTATTAGTCAAAAACTGTATGATAACTCCAAATATGAAAATGTTGTCAAAAAGAGCACCGTACGGCGCTCTCAGGATGTATTTGCTGTTTGAGGTGCATTATATGACTCGGCAGCTTTAAGACATGAAGAAACTATTATTTTCCGCTTCGCTCTAATGCAGTATTTTTGCCGGAAAGTGGGCAAGCCGTAATTTGGGCCGGAAGTGACTTTGCGCCCTCATACTATATTTTTCTAGAAAACCCTTGCATATCATAATAACTTGTCTTCAAGCAATCCAATGATGTATCCAAACAGACTAGTGGAGTTCCCCAAGGCTCTAACCTTGAGCCTCTTTCATTTAACCTTAACAAAGAATTGACTGTGTGAACTGTGCTGCATGTATAAGTATAATCAGGTAAAAGTGCATCTTTCAATAGGCAGATATAGTTTAGTATAACTAATAAGCCCTTACCAAAATCTCATAATTAATCCAGTTAATACAAAATTGGAACCCTTACTTTTCCAGGAGAACATTTTGATGAGGCATTGTTGAAGACACCATTTGGCTATCAATTAGACTGCACCAACAACACTCAGCTCCGATATTAAGTCTGATTTTGGACTGTGAATTTAAGTTAAGAAAATATATTACATGAAAAAAAAGTGTCAAATGTCTATGAATCTGCAAATCAAAACAATATATGTACTTATCATGGGCATACTTAAATTCAACCCTGCACTGAGATCAGCACGTGTATCATTTTCTCTTCTCACAACAGCTAATGCCCGTCACTAGAGTCATACAGTAGTTCTAACTGATACTTTTCTGGTGTGCTGTGATAAATGGGTTAATGCTGCTTTCTTACACCATTAGGCTGTACACTAGATTGGAGCAACAACAATACTGAGAGATTACGTTTGACTCTGTATTTTCCTGTCGTCCAAAGAACAACAAAATAATTGTGTTCCTCTAACAAACAAGGTTAAAATCACAATCGACCAGCCTTATGCAGCATTAAGCACAGTTTGGAGCCTTGTGTAAAGTATGCAATCTCTGTATTTGATTTACCACATGAGATTCAAACAAAGATAGTAGCATGACTCCTTTGCAGAAGACTGTGTCCTTAGATCCCTTACAACTTTGAGAAGTCTGTATCTTAAACCATGTGATTACAACCAAACCGCATGTTAGGAAGACATATCCACCCAATCATCACCAGATTCTAATTGTGTTCATCCGTTAAACGTTGAAGTCTTCTCAGGGCCCTCCTCTGCCCCTCTGCCCCTCTGGCTGATAGAGCGGCCAGAGCCGAGGATTAGGCCAGGGAACTCAACGCTTGTGCTTCAACACTGGCAACCAAGGGAAGAGATTAGACATGGTATTTAGAGCCGCCTAATACACTGGTTTGAAAAGAGCCCCTCTTGGTTGCTGAATATAGTACTGAGCTAACAAGGGGGCTGGTGGTGGGAAAAAAAGCAGCAAGGGGTTTTGGACTCTGAAATGGAAACCCTCTCATTATGGTATTTGAGCAAGAACACAGTTGTCTCAGTTTATTTAACTCATTATAGTTAACACTAAACATGTGTGATGAAAGACACATTAAACAGGGGTATAGACAATGTGACACCAACAATATCATTAACGTGCGACGCTGGTTGAAATGATGCCCACTGCTGTAAGAGGACATGTATTGAGAGTCTAACAAATCTATAAAGTGCCTCCAAACTTAAAACAAGTTTGAGAGGGCTGTGTATAATTAGTCTCTTCTTACAACAGCTTATTCAGTAGTTCTACAGTATACTGTTCTGGTGTGCTGTGATGAATGGGTTATATGAGTTAATGTTGCCTTCTTAGAGCAGATAATGATCACCATAACCCACACAGCCAGGCTCAGCTAGTCAGCCAGGTCCAGCCTCGACAGTCCTTGTATGAACTGAGCCGTGTCCATGTCACAGTAAACTGGCTTAATGTGGTCAGGAGTGAAAAGTCACATTTACTTCTGTTACTCTCAAAAGGTAGACATTTGTGTTTTTATTTGGTGTTGCATTCGTTAGAGAGTGCAATCAAAACATGAATTGTATAAGAATATTACGAGTGTCATGCACACAAAAAAGCAGCCACAACCAGACGTGTTAATGGAACAGCACATGGGGCTTGAGGGAGCAACTTACAGGTGCCTGCGGTGCAGCTCCATGATCCTCTCTTGCACCTTCTCTTGGTAAGGCAACAGCTTGGTCGTCCTCAGGAAGTCACGGTCGGCTACGCCGTCGTAGTCGCCGATCTCCGCTGTGGTCAAAGCACGAGCCATACATCAGGTTTTCAGAGTACACTATGTTAAACGTTTATTAAGCCATGTCAGCTGGCTTAATACACTGTTATTAGTGTGCACATTCATTTAAATAGGGTATAAGTCATAATTATCCCATTCTTATGCTTTTCATTTACATATTTCTGGTGGTTGGTTTATGGTGTTACTCAGTTTGATTTTTTAATCCTACTTCTTTGAGGTTTTAAGTCCCATGTTACTTTAGGATTTCCATTAAAACAGGTCATTCATAAATCCGTCATGCTTGAATATGAAAATGAAATACAACAGGTGCAGAAGTAGCTCAATCATCACTTATCTAGCTATAATTAATGCGGTATAAAACAGCTGTGCAATAAATGCAACCATAATAGAGGTGTGTTCAACCGTTTGATCACTTGGACATGGCTTTCAGAGAAACACCTCTCTATATTCCATATTAGAGATCAACCTCCAAATCAAGTGAACAAAGACAAGTGTAACTACAGAACAACCAAGTACTGTGTTAAATGAAAGCTTAAACATACACTGGACAAGGTGAGAGGCCAGCAGAGCTCCAGTATTTTCTGTGCATATCAACCTGCCCTCCATCAGATCTCTTTTCATCTGCAGCGAGAATAAGTACCTAGGTAAACAAAGCAACAAAAGGCTTAGTGTACATCATTTATATTCATGTGAGGCAAGTACATATCATCCAACAGGCCGCCACAACATAACTGCTTGAGATGCATGCATTGACATCAAGTTTAACAGACTGCAGAAAGAATTTCTAAAGCCCCTCTACACATGCAGGAAATGATAGTCACTGACTTGGTGTACTCCTCCTGCAGCTGACCCGGGTCTGGAGGGAAGAATTTCACTGACAGCCTGAATAGAGTGTTTTCTGGTCCTGAAAGAACATGAGAACAGATGAGGAACACACACACACACACACACACACACACACACACACACACACACACACACACACACACACACACACACACACACACACACACACACACACACACACACACACACACACACACACACACACACACACACACCACACACACACACACACACACACACACACACACACACACACACACACACACACACACACACACCACACACACCACCACACACACACACACTTACTTCTGACTTGTCTCACAACCAGCTTTGTGGCTTCCAGCCAAACCTGAAAAGAAAGAATTTGCATCAACTCCACGTTAAAACAATCATTTTCTAGAATGTAGCCGCTTGTGACGACCCTTCCAACAGTGACTCCATTAATACAGTGATTATATGTCAGCGTCTCTATGGTAGTAGAGTGATGTGGCAAACGCTGTGGGCAGAAGCAGACAACGCCGGTTATTTTTCTCTTTGAAAAGAACGCACTGCATTATTTCTGTTCGGTCACTTTATAAAATAAATTAAATAAATACATTAAATAAAAAAAGTAGGTGGTCTTGAATTCAACTTTTGTTTTTGGAAAAATAAAACACTGGAAGGTCTGACTTTTATATGCACAAGTATGCTGGAGGACTACAATATTACTATAATAGTATAATATAATAGATACTCCAGTAAAAACATTACACACTGTTTGCATTGGTGTAGAAAGATAAAGAAGAGCAAATGAGAAATAAGGAGTGTGGCCTGTGTAGCAGGAATTAGGGTAACAGAGTGACTTCGGGGTTCAATATGCTGGTGTTCAGTCCTACGGCTACGACTGTGGTTCACTTCTTTATCAGCTGCTTGTTGTGTGACAGTCAGACAGTGAACACTTTACAGCGGCCGCTGCCGCGAGTTAACAGTAGAATAACCTCTGGTGCACGAGCAGCACTGCAGCGGGCGGTAATGCAGCTGAACCACATTAATAAACAATGCACCAACAATTTAATCTGGCTTCGTGTGATTAAAAACTACCAGACGCAGTCCTCTGTTGTTGTGAGCGGTGTTGCGGAGAAAATCAGCGACGTAAAACGCTGTGTGGGTCATAAGAAGGCACGTAAAACAGTTACGTCATGACGCAAACGTTGACGCAATAATTCACCTCTGAACCTGCATCTGTAACAACGGGCGGACCCAAAGAAAAGAAAAGTCAACATTGAGTGCCGAGTGTTTAATGAGGAGTGGGCAGCTAAATATTTTTTCACCGATCTGCTACTGACCCCGGCCCGTCTGTCACATTTTAAAACTCATAGTGGCCCCCCCGAGCCAAAAGGTTTGCCCACCCCTGGTTAGCGGGGTGGTGTTTGTTAGGGTTGGCTAATAGATGAAACAAAGACACCCAGGATATGTTGAACTGGCTTTGTAGTACAGGCCTACGGGTAAATCGCATTATAACCAACTTGGCCTACTGACTTGCCTTTGATGGTCGGCACTTAACTGACACCAATAACAATTTGCACTTTAGTTCCCTGGAGAATAATTGTTTCGTTTTCCCATCAGGAAAGAAAGGAACCGTTTCTGGTACATACCCAGTTCATCTGCATGTTCTGAAACTCAGGCCAAAGTAATCGCTCTCGATGAGGTTGCCTCTCAGGAAAACCTCAGTGAGCAGGAACTGTCCAATAGATTTTGGCTGAAAGAAAAAACAGGGAAGAATTTATCTTTTTTTCATTAGAATGCAGAACAAGCCAGTTTTATTAACAACCTGTGATTAAAACATTACAATGAAGAACTAATGTTACTTCATGTATGTGTTATGGCTGCATCCTTTATGTTCCATCTGTCAATTCACGTCGTTTCCATGACTGTGAGTAAGGAGACTGCAGAAATGTGTCCCACTATACATTATAACGCTTCTGGGCCCTGAACAGAGTGAGGAGATCTGCCATACTTTACCTTCCCTACGCTCTGGGGTTGGTTCTCACTAAACGAAGAACTAATTACTATGTACTAAGAACACACTGCACTTGAGGTTTGGAATCCTAGCCTGTGACTTTTTGAGAAAATTATAGCCTAAAACATCTGGTTGTAATGTAAAATAGTATTTTTAAAAAGCCATATCAAAATAACTGCTTTCATTGGCTAAAACATTACAACTCAAAGAGCAGCAGGAGATTTACTGCAGCTAGTCTTTTCATTACCTTGATACAGTCACATGTTCTGCATTCACACAAACGAATTGCAGGTGAAACCTACCGACACAACATCCATACATGCAGGAGTCTCTTGTAAAATGCCCCTTTTCCCGTGTCCGATTACAGCTGATCCCAACCAGAGATCCAACCGGGTGTGTTCAAACACTTTGTCTAGGTTGCCTTTGAGTGGAGGCCAAACATAGAATCCAGGCATCATAGGAAAATATAAAAGAAATACACCAGAGGCCAAATGTAAGGAACATTTCTGAGGTGTTATGTTTCAGTTTGACAGGGTCAGTGGAGTTTAGTGAATGTCAACAAAGAGTCAAAATAACCATAAACCGAGCTCTAAACCGATGGATACCAATGTCTCAAGTGCTGCGGAAACAACGTTATTAGGGCCACACATATTCCCTGTGGATTGAGACATTTCAATGTTCAATGTTACAATTAAGGGTAAAGCCTGGGTACATTCAGGCCTAACTTCGTTTGAACTGCAGAGTGGAAGCATAAATAGCACGTTTAACAAACAGGCATAATTAGCCTTTTTCTGGGAAATTCATGAACAAATATATCCACCTCCTACGTCATAAGGTGGGGATATATATATTATTTATTTTTTTAAACAAGCTGTGAGGGCGTTTGAATTGACAAGAAAACAGTCATAAACCGAAGGCAGATTAAAGTGGTGTTGTCGTGGAGCCCTCCTTTGTGTAACTCATTAACCCTCTGCAGGAATGCCAAACTACATTTACAGCGCTCTTGAGGGAGAGTGAAATCCTCCTCCAATACTTTCAGCTTCCACAATCTCAGAGGAGGGATGACAGAATTACACAATATGTCCAGTTTGTCTGAGTATAACCCCCAAAGCCTAATATTTCTACAACAATCCAAGGTAAACATTATATTTCTTGATCTAAGACATGCATATTCTTTCAATGTGCGCATTGCAAGCATGTCTCACACCACTGGTGGTTTCTCTTAAAAGCAGTTAAAGAATAACCTCCACATTGCGTCTTCGGTTTACGGCTGTGTAACTTAAAAAATAATGTTAAGTCTTGACATTCATGGTAACAAAAAGTGATTACTTTATTCGTGAGAGTAAAAGCATACAGGTTGTACAGGTTGTTGATAATAGGTCAATATACATACGTTCAGGGTTGAGTGTTGAGTGTTGATGACTTGATGCCTAAGTGCTGTTAGCTGAGCTGATTCTAATCAATCAGCCCGTTGTTGATTCAATATTTAATTGAGATTTGGGAGAGATCACATGGCAGAAAGCTCCTCCAGGTCTAATAGGTAACTGATGGCACGTGAGACTAAACACTGCTCCAGACTCTCCAAGGTGACTCGACTGCTCACAAAGTGTTCATTGGGGAAAATGTAAAATGGCCATCCTCAAAATGACAATGAGAACTTGTGAATGTTTAACAAATGACTCTTGATTACTAAAGAGGAGAACTTAATTTAGACAACCCCTTTTCCACATAGATGTTCGGCGGAAACATCTAGACTGTATTGAAAAGTAAACAGGATCATACACCTGAGATATGCAACGTGTTGCATGAGAAGAGTGAAGTCAGGGCTATAAGGCACAAGAATAAAAGAAGACTATCGTGTACAGAAATAGCATATTGTGCAAGTGGATTATTCTGACAAATAAAGTGAGCTCAAAAGCAAACGGGAACTTGCTCTTGGCAAGTGGCACGAGTTAATGAACACAAACACTAGTGATTATTTTGATATGAACAACGTATAAACGCTCTGTGTTCTCTGGCACGAGCACATTTATTTTAAGAAAGACTTGACTAAACAAAAAGAGCATTTAAAAAAGCTTTGTGCATGCTATTGTGTCACAACGAATTACCGTTCCTATACAAATACTTTTAAAAAAACATCACAACAGCTAATATAAAAGTACCGAGAAATTCATAGCTAATGTGCAAAAGATGCCCGTTTCCTTCCAATCAACAGACAACGACCTTGTTGGTACCCTGACCATAGCTAACGCTAACACTTGCTGAAGGCCACATGAAAGAGACATCAAATGAGAATACAAGCCTTCTCTATCTGAAGGGTTTCCTACAACTTACAAACATTGATCTTTCTGATGTTGAAAAGCACTGCATTCTTAGTTTGTGTAATAAGTGAGTACTTCTGTACTGTTATCTATACAAGCACAAAGCCTTACAAGCGTGTACAATGATACATTCATTTAGTACAAAGTGGTGTTAGCAGTGTACTCAATGGCTCTTTAGGACACTGCTTACATTCTTTAGCATAGCTCAGCATGATAAATGTTATTTGTGTCTAAAATAGATTTGTATCCTTCAGACATCATGAACCTCCATGACACCGTCTACACACTGTGAACCAGTCCATGTGGACAGTGCCGAGTTGAGCCAGCAGGTGTCAGCGAGGCACAGAAGTGCAAACTGCAAAGGAGCTCCAATGCTGGCTGCAGTGTTCTCAAACGGAAGGCCTGTGGGGATCCGACTGGGACCACTATCCCTTTGATCTAATACAGATTATCAATGTGTAGCTACTGGAAAACTGCACACGCAGTAGCAACTGAGAAATTAGATTTTAAAAGCTAATTGATTTAAAAACTAAATTTGGTCAGCACAAAATTAAATGATATCACATCTTACCTGTTGGTAAGTTATTATAAAAAAGAAATGGGGTAGAAATCATTACAACAAAATATTTGACTTTGCTATATCTGTTTCATTCAATTGAAACTATTAAGCCATGCAAAATGGGATGAAAAACATTATTTAACTTTTATCTGAAATCCAGATTCCAATGTATTCAGCATATGGGATGCTTATCTAAAAAGACGTTCCCATGTCAATGTGTATATTAATGTTTTAAATGACATGAACATCTATAGAATTATATAAAGCTTACAAAGTAAAAGCACATCATGTTTTATTTTTCTGAAATTCATGAGAGATTCCCCAATAATCAATGTTTGCTCTAAATAAGCTGAATGTTCCAGATAGGAAACTGACAAAGACGATGAAAGGACTAGGTTATTCAAGAACCTCGTGAAAATTAAGGTCACATATAAACCAAGTTTCATGAGAAGTACAAGTCCAGATCTTAAAAACTAAAACACTACAAAGATGTGCACCAACTCTGACGGGAGTGCAGGCTGTTAGAAATGACTCAGACTATATGTATATATATATTTTTTTTTTTTTAAGAGTATGGTTAAAAAAAACTTTGGAGCCAAGGAACGAGGACATACAAATAATCAACAATGTCTGAGATTAAAGATTTAATATCCTGTGTGAATACACATTTTGTTTTTAGCACAAAATCTGAGATTATAGTCACAAATTGGGGGGAAAGGCTTCACTTTGCCAGGTTTGATCAACCTGCTACTTATTGTCATTATTAATTATCAAGTACTTAAAATATGGGTGATTTACATTTTAAAATTAGGTGGTCCAGAAGGGTCTGCGAGTGCCATGGCCTGCAGGTTATGGCACTGAAGGAGGAAACCCTCAATTCCACTGCCCCCCGTCAGCGGGTTACTATAGAACAGGTTCTGCTCGGGGGGAAGGACACTATCAGAGCCCCAGTCGGAGTCTGAGTCCGAGCTGCCGTTCCCAGAGCCCTCTGTGGTCGTGGGGGGGTAGCTGAGCTGCTCCAGCTGCTCAACCAGGTCACTGAACTGCACAGCAGCTGCTCTCAGAACGCTCCGAGTATGCCGGGAAGTTGACCAAGGAGCTGGCCTCTGATTGGATATCA
This sequence comes from Pseudochaenichthys georgianus, assembly GCF_902827115.2. Taxonomy (NCBI): domain Eukaryota; kingdom Metazoa; phylum Chordata; class Actinopteri; order Perciformes; family Channichthyidae; genus Pseudochaenichthys; species Pseudochaenichthys georgianus. The sequence continues at coordinate 92,918 of NW_027263028.1, forward strand.
GAGCCTGGCAGGCGGAGCGAGGAGGAGTCGCCCCCCCCGTAACTCGCCGACAGGGACTCTCCTGCAGAGCTGAGCCCCAGGTTGTCCAGGGAGCTGCACTCAGAGCGGTTAATAACCAGAGAGCTGGGTTTCAGAATTACCCACAATGCTATCAGGAAAGGGATTGGTGTTCCCATTCAGGTCCTCAATGGCCCACACTAAAGATCCTGTTTTTACTCAGGTCAGATCCCTCCACAAAATCAAACTGATCTACCTTATCATCCAGCCCAAAGAATAGGCCTCGGCACCCCCACCATAAAAGGAGATCTCAGTGGGATCATCATCGATGAACTCCTCAGTGACGTGCAGCGGCGAGTTGGACATGGAAAACATGGCATTCCTGTTTAGTACGCAAAAGCTCTGCCTCAAAAGCCTCAGGTGTAAGCACCTCCCCTTTCTCCTCCCCCCACCTCCTCCACCGAGCTCCCTGTTTCCCCTCCTACCACCATGCTCATGATCCTCATTGCCATTTTTGGAAGGCTGTGGTTTGGAAGTGCCACTCTCTACAAACACAAACAAGGGCTGCAGTGTCCTGCTGCCTGATTGCTAGGGGCACCTTGAAAAGCGAAGTGAGATGGGGAAGAGCCTTGGCAGGGTCTTCCTTCAGAGGCTGGGGGGGTCTGGCAGCTGGCACAGGGAGCTGAAGCTGCTGCTGGGGAGGCGCTGGAGACCGGCTCGGACGTGGCAGGATGTGGCTGGGTTGGAGCTCTGTTCGCGGGAGGACACTAGAGATGTGTGATGAGTAGAAGGACACAGAAGCGGAGGAGGGGGAGCCTTGGGCCCTGAAACTGTCATTGAATGACAAGCTCTGAAAAATGGACACAGATAATGAACACAGAGTGAGGCAAGAATCAATTGGGGGGTAGAAAGCAAGATTCATTGTCCTGAGTGTATTCGTTAAGTACAGTATGCTGAAAGCCCAAATGTGAAACCACCGACCTGTTTTGGCACATCTGAGGCGAGGGAGCGAGCAGACATTCGGATTTTACTGTTTCTCCTGAGCAAGAAACGGGGCATGTATATTTGTAAACAAACAAACCAATATAGGTATAACATGAATATATATATATATATATATATATATAGCAGTGTGCGGAAAAGTACACATCCCACCGTCCGGGACGTGTTATTTACAATATCGGACAAGTAGATATTTCAATTGACTTGGCCGGCGCGACAAGTGACGTTTTTCTCGGCCTGATTTATTGACAAATTATTGATACATTCAGTTTACAAAAGGCAGGAACTCATTTGCAAATTGTACGTGTCCGCCATTGTTCGTTTATAAATGTTAGTTTCGGTTCTGCTTGTAGATTCCTAAGGAAATGCATCTCGCCGCTTTCTGTACAGTTAGAACCCGGGATTAATAAGAGTTGTGAGGACAGGGGGCGAGGCCGAGCCCCGCGGACCGCAGCTCTCTCTCTCTATGCTCCGTATCAGCTGATCGCTGCATCTTAGTCAGTCAGTCAGAATCGTTTGGATCGTTAAATCCAAACGATACCCAACCCTATGTGTGATGCAGTAAAATCTTACCGCTCACTTACGTTAGCGGTGTCGTAAAAACCGTGGGAAAATGTAAAATACGATGGCGAAGAAGAAGATTCCAGTGGCCCCAATTTGTATCCATTCTGGACAAGTGAAAAATGTATTCAGACAAGTAAATTGCCAAACTCACTTGTCCATGGACAAGTACTCTCTAAAAACTTTTTCTCACACTGTATATATATATATATATATATATATCAAATGTAAAAAACACACACCTCTGGTACGGAGTTTCTCTTTGCTCCATTTTCCCTGACGTAGTCCACAAGTTGCTTCTGGGTCCTTCCACTGGGAAAAGAGTTAAGATTTAAAACACAGAATACTTTATCGGATCCAGAGGAGGAGGCTATTATTTTTAGAAGAAAAACTCAGAATTTCCCAGATTAAAGTCTTAGATTTGTGAGAAAGCATAAATGTTCTCTGTTATTAAGTCATAAGTTGACACAAAAAAAACATTCCAAAAGTTATCTGAGATAAAAGTCACAAAAAGATAATGGAAAAAGTGTTGTTTTTTCCCCCACAACATCACTTAAACAGGGAAGGATACTTCTCATCACAGACAGCTTGCCAGGTTTTATATCTTGCAATACCTTGAATAGTTTTTTATCTCGTGATTAAAGAAATGTACTTCGTTAATGTACACAAATACAAAAAAGAAACCCCAAAGTTCCTATAAAGCAAGCATTGTGTTAGATGAGATATGCCTTTTTGATGTTGTTTAAAAATTACCTGTATCTGAAGGAGAGCCTCTGGTGAAGAGGATAGCTTTGGATTTGGGCTGTGGGTTGGTCAAACAAACGGAAAAATGAGTGGTATTCCACACAGATCTTCCAGAAGATTTTACATTGGTCACGACTGGCCATCATAAACTCGAGAGTGTCCTGATGAGGGCCCTAGAAACATATAGAGAAAAGACAACAAACACACTGGTTAACGAGCCTCCTTCTTATTGGCTGTGGATCATGGGACACACCAATGAAATAACAGCCACCATTAGCATGTTGTGAATAAGGACAATAATCTGTTCTCCAAGACGTACATGAACCTCTGGTGGAGCTTGATCAGGAAGTGTGTTTCTCTTGAAGCTCAGTTTGCGAATCTTGGACCAATTGAAGGTATTTATTTTGGTGTTGCCCTGGGAGGAAAAGTGGAATTTTTAACATAGAAAGTAATAACCCTGATAGCAACATGTTGAGGGACTGATGGTGACCGCAACAAAACACAGCTGTATGAGTCACCTGGAAAACCTGAAGGCCCATATGAGCAACAGCCAGATTAATTTTGGTGCCTTCCGCGTCAGCGGCTGGGTGGAAGCGGACACCGTACATCTCCAGTTTACGGGCAATCTCCAGGATTTGGAAGTCTGATTCAGCTGGAGTCTGCCCCTGAGAGCGTGAGAATAGGGAAAAAACATATCAGGGGTTTGTCTAAAACCGGGTAACAGGGGCGCTGCGCCCTCTTACTTTCGGCGTGTGCTCTCATCCCAAAATGCCGATTTTCCCCTTAACATTTTAAAGTGATGCCAAAAAACCCAATTTCTATTAGTCAAAAACTGTATGATAACTCCAAATATGAAAATGTTGTCAAAAAGAGCACCGTACGGCGCTCTCAGGATGGTATTTGCTGTTTGAGGTGCATTATATGACTCGGCAGCTTTAAGACATGAAGAAACTATTATTTTCCGCTTCGCTCTAATGCAGTATTTTTGCCGGAAAGTGGGCAAGCCGTAATTTGGGCCGGAAGTGACTTTGCGCCCTCATACTATATTTTTCTAGAAAACCCTTGCATATCATAATAACTTGTCTTCAAGCAATCCAATGATGTATCCAAACAGACTAGTGGAGTTCCCCAAGGCTCTAACCTTGAGCCTCTTTCATTTAACCTTAACAAAGAATTGACTGTGTGAACTGTGCTGCATGTATAAGTATAATCAGGTAAAAGTGCATCTTTCAATAGGCAGATATAGTTTAGTATAACTAATAAGCCCTTACCAAAATCTCATAATTAATCCAGTTAATACAAAATTGGAACCCTTACTTTTCCAGGAGAACATTTTGATGAGGCATTGTTGAAGACACCATTTGGCTATCAATTAGACTGCACCAACAACACTCAGCTCCGATATTAAGTCTGATTTTGGACTGTGAATTTAAGTTAAGAAAATATATTACATGAAAAAAAAGTGTCAAATGTCTATGAATCTGCAAATCAAAACAATATATGTACTTATCATGGGCATACTTAAATTCAACCCTGCACTGAGATCAGCACGTGTATCATTTTCTCTTCTCACAACAGCTAATGCCCGTCACTAGAGTCATACAGTAGTTCTAACTGATACTTTTCTGGTGTGCTGTGATAAATGGGTTAATGCTGCTTTCTTACACCATTAGGCTGTACACTAGATTGGAGCAACAACAATACTGAGAGATTACGTTTGACTCTGTATTTTCCTGTCGTCCAAAGAACAACAAAATAATTGTGTTCCTCTAACAAACAAGGTTAAAATCACAATCGACCAGCCTTATGCAGCATTAAGCACAGTTTGGAGCCTTGTGTAAAGTATGCAATCTCTGTATTTGATTTACCACATGAGATTCAAACAAAGATAGTAGCATGACTCCTTTGCAGAAGACTGTGTCCTTAGATCCCTTACAACTTTGAGAAGTCTGTATCTTAAACCATGTGATTACAACCAAACCGCATGTTAGGAAGACATATCCACCCAATCATCACCAGATTCTAATTGTGTTCATCCGTTAAACGTTGAAGTCTTCTCAGGGCCCTCCTCTGCCCCTCTGCCCCTCTGGCTGATAGAGCGGCCAGAGCCGAGGATTAGGCCAGGGAACTCAACGCTTGTGCTTCAACACTGGCAACCAAGGGAAGAGATTAGACATGGTATTTAGAGCCGCCTAATACACTGGTTTGAAAAGAGCCCCTCTTGGTTGCTGAATATAGTACTGAGCTAACAAGGGGGCTGGTGGTGGGAAAAAAAGCAGCAAGGGGTTTTGGACTCTGAAATGGAAACCCTCTCATTATGGTATTTGAGCAAGAACACAGTTGTCTCAGTTTATTTAACTCATTATAGTTAACACTAAACATGTGTGATGAAAGACACATTAAACAGGGGTATAGACAATGTGACACCAACAATATCATTAACGTGCGACGCTGGTTGAAATGATGCCCACTGCTGTAAGAGGACATGTATTGAGAGTCTAACAAATCTATAAAGTGCCTCCAAACTTAAAACAAGTTTGAGAGGGCTGTGTATAATTAGTCTCTTCTTACAACAGCTTATTCAGTAGTTCTACAGTATACTGTTCTGGTGTGCTGTGATGAATGGGTTATATGAGTTAATGTTGCCTTCTTAGAGCAGATAATGATCACCATAACCCACACAGCCAGGCTCAGCTAGTCAGCCAGGTCCAGCCTCGACAGTCCTTGTATGAACTGAGCCGTGTCCATGTCACAGTAAACTGGCTTAATGTGGTCAGGAGTGAAAAGTCACATTTACTTCTGTTACTCTCAAAAGGTAGACATTTGTGTTTTTATTTGGTGTTGCATTCGTTAGAGAGTGCAATCAAAACATGAATTGTATAAGAATATTACGAGTGTCATGCACACAAAAAAGCAGCCACAACCAGACGTGTTAATGGAACAGCACATGGGGCTTGAGGGAGCAACTTACAGGTGCCTGCGGTGCAGCTCCATGATCCTCTCTTGCACCTTCTCTTGGTAAGGCAACAGCTTGGTCGTCCTCAGGAAGTCACGGTCGGCTACGCCGTCGTAGTCGCCGATCTCCGCTGTGGTCAAAGCACGAGCCATACATCAGGTTTTCAGAGTACACTATGTTAAACGTTTATTAAGCCATGTCAGCTGGCTTAATACACTGTTATTAGTGTGCACATTCATTTAAATAGGGTATAAGTCATAATTATCCCATTCTTATGCTTTTCATTTACATATTTCTGGTGGTTGGTTTATGGTGTTACTCAGTTTGATTTTTTAATCCTACTTCTTTGAGGTTTTAAGTCCCATGTTACTTTAGGATTTCCATTAAAACAGGTCATTCATAAATCCGTCATGCTTGAATATGAAAATGAAATACAACAGGTGCAGAAGTAGCTCAATCATCACTTATCTAGCTATAATTAATGCGGTATAAAACAGCTGTGCAATAAATGCAACCATAATAGAGGTGTGTTCAACCGTTTGATCACTTGGACATGGCTTTCAGAGAAACACCTCTCTATATTCCATATTAGAGATCAACCTCCAAATCAAGTGAACAAAGACAAGTGTAACTACAGAACAACCAAGTACTGTGTTAAATGAAAGCTTAAACATACACTGGACAAGGTGAGAGGCCAGCAGAGCTCCAGTATTTTCTGTGCATATCAACCTGCCCTCCATCAGATCTCTTTTCATCTGCAGCGAGAATAAGTACCTAGGTAAACAAAGCAACAAAAGGCTTAGTGTACATCATTTATATTCATGTGAGGCAAGTACATATCATCCAACAGGCCGCCACAACATAACTGCTTGAGATGCATGCATTGACATCAAGTTTAACAGACTGCAGAAAGAATTTCTAAAGCCCCTCTACACATGCAGGAAATGATAGTCACTGACTTGGTGTACTCCTCCTGCAGCTGACCCGGGTCTGGAGGGAAGAATTTCACTGACAGCCTGAATAGAGTGTTTTCTGGTCCTGAAAGAACATGAGAACAGATAATGAACACACACACACACACACACACACACACACACACACACACACACACACACACACACACACACACACACACACACACACACACACACACACACACACACACACACACACACCACACACACACACACACACACACACACACACACACACACACACACACACACACACACACACACACACACACACACACACACACACACACACACACACACACACACACACACTTACTTCTGACTTGTCTCACAACCAGCTTTGTGGCTTCCAGCCAAACCTGAAAAGAAAGAATTTGCATCAACTCCACGTTAAAACAATCATTTTCTAGAATGTAGCCGCTTGTGACGACCCTTCCAACAGTGACTCCATTAATACAGTGATTATATGTCAGCGTCTCTATGGTAGTAGAGTGATGTGGCAAACGCTGTGGGCAGAAGCAGACAACGCCGGTTATTTTTCTCTTTGAAAAGAACGCACTGCATTATTTCTGTTCGGTCACTTTATAAAATAAATTAAATAAATACATTAAATAAAAAAAAGTAGGTGGTCTTGAATTCAACTTTTGTTTTTGGAAAAATAAAACACTGGAAGGTCTGACTTTTATATGCACAAGTATGCTGGAGGACTACAATATTACTATAATAGTATAATATAATAGATACTCCAGTAAAAACATTACACACTGTTTGCATTGGTGTAGAAAGATAAAGAAGAGCAAATGAGAAATAAGGAGTGTGGCCTGTGTAGCAGGAATTAGGGTAACAGAGTGACTTCGGGGTTCAATATGCTGGTGTTCAGTCCTACGGCTACGACTGTGGTTCACTTCTTTATCAGCTGCTTGTTGTGTGACAGTCAGACAGTGAACACTTTACAGCGGCCGCTGCCGCGAGTTAACAGTAGAATAACCTCTGGTGCACGAGCAGCACTGCAGCGGGCGGTAATGCAGCTGAACCACATTAATAAACAATGCACCAACAATTTAATCTGGCTTCGTGTGATTAAAAACTACCAGACGCAGTCCTCTGTTGTTGTGAGCGGTGTTGCGGAGAAAATCAGCGACGTAAAACGCTGTGTGGGTCATAAGAAGGCACGTAAACAGTTACGTCATGACGCAAACGTTGACGCAATAATTCACCTCTGAACCTGCATCTGTAACAACGGGCGGACCAAAGAAAAGAAAAGTCAACATTGAGTGCCGAGTGTTTAATGAGGAGTGGGCAGCTAAATATTTTTTCACCGATCTGCTACTGACCCGGCCCGTCTGTCACATTTTAAAACTCATAGTGGCCCCCGAGCCAAAAGGTTTGCCCACCCCTGGGTTAGCGGGGTGGTGTTTGTTAGGGTTGGCTAATAGATGAAACAAAGACACCCAGGATATGTTGAACTGGCTTTGTAGTACAGGCCTACGGGTAAATCGCATTATAAACAAACTTTGGCCTACTGACTGCCTTTGATGGTCGGCACTTAACTGACACCAATAACAATTTGCACTTTAGTTCCTGGAGAATAATTGTTTCGTTTTCCCATCAGGAAAGAAAGGAAACCGTTTCTGGTACATACCCAGTTCATCTGCATGTTCTGAAACTCCAGGCCAAAGTAATCGCTCTCGATGAGGTTGCCTCTCAGGAAAACCTCAGTGAGCAGGAACTGTCCAATAGATTTTGGCTGAAAGAAAAAACAGGGAAGAATTTATCTTTTTTTCATTAGAATGCAGAACAAGCCAGTTTATTAACAACCTGTGATTAAAAACATTACAATGAAGAACTAATGTTACTTCATGTATGTTTTATGGCTGCATCCTTTATGTTCCATCTGTCAATTCACGTCGTTTCCATGACTGTGAGTAAGGAGACTGCAGAAATGTGTCCCACTATACATTATAACGCTTCTGGGCCCTGAACAGAGTGAGGAGATCTGCCATACTTTACCTTCCCTACGCTCTGGGGTTGGTTCTCACTAAACGAAGAACTAATTACTATGTACTAAGAACACACTGCACTTGAGGTTTGGAATCCTAGCCTGTGACTTTTTGAGAAAATTATAGCCTAAAACATCTGGTTGTAATGTAAAATAGTATTTTTAAAAAGCCATATCAAAATAACTGCTTTCATTGGCTAAAACATTACAACTCAAAGAGCAGCAGGAGATTTACTGCAGCTAGTCTTTTCATTACCTTGATACAGTCACATGTTCTGCATTCACACAAACGAATTGCAGGTGAAACCTACCGACACAACATCCATACATGCAGGAGTCTCTTGTAAAATGCCCCTTTTCCCGTGTCCGATTACAGCTGATCCCAACCAGAGATCCAACCGGGTGTGTTCAAACACTTTGTCTAGGTTGCCTTTGAGTGGAGGCCAAACATAGAATCCAGGCATCATAGGAAAATATAAAAGAAATACACCAGAGGCCAAATGTAAGGAACATTTCTGAGGTGTTATGTTTCAGTTTGACAGGGTCAGTGGAGTTTAGTGAATGTCAACAAAGAGTCAAAATAACCATAAACCGAGCTCTAAACCGATGGATACCAATGTCTCAAGTGCTGCGGAAACAACGTTATTAGGGCAACACCACATATTCCCTGTGGATTGAGACATTTCAATGTTCAATGTTACAATTAAGGGTAAAGCCTGGGTACATTCAGGCCTAACTTCGTTTGAACTGCAGAGTGGAAGCATAAATAGCACGTTTAACAAACAGGCATAATTAGCCTTTTTCTGGGAAATTCATGAACAAATATATCCACCTCCTACGTCATAAGGTGGGGATATATATATATATTTATTTTTTTAAACAAGCTGTGAGGGCGTTTGAATTGACAAGAAAACAGTCATAAACCGAAGGCAGATTAAAGTGGTGTTGTCGTGGAGCCCTCCTTTGTGTAACTCATTAACCCTCTGCAGGAATGCCAAACTACATTTACAGCGCTCTTGAGGGAGAGTGAAATCCTCCTCCAATACTTTCAGCTTCCACAATCTCAGAGGGAGGGATGACAGAATGCTGTCAGACAGCTGCAAAAGAGGACAACCTTCATCTTCACATCTTCTGCATGAATATACAGAAAGTATCGAGAGACTGAATCTACCAAATGTCATATTCATAATTCTTTATCTCACTGCAGAGGTGCAGTTCTCCTTCAGATAACTTCCTCTTTCTGCGGACCTCATTGGCTTATCTGTGAGTGCAATCAGTGTTGGTGTACATTGTGGGCACACAGTTGGTATACCACGCTAAATATGCTGGGCATGTTTGCATTCAAGAGCAGTATCAACAAGTGAGGAGAGCGAGAAATAATTCCATATGAAAAAGGCAATGAGCTCATAATTAAATGTATAGCAACAAAACCACAAGAGCATGTGTAAACATCACAGAAATGTATTTCATCTCTGGAGGGAGTGAGCACCCGTCATGCTAGAGAAGGTGGAGGGATGTCTTTAATATGAATAATAATACACACATTTTAACATGTAACAAAATATTATCTGGGATATTTCATAATACACTTACGTTTTTATATCCAGATTGACAGAGAATTAACATTCAAATATTAGTTCTTATTTTCTGATGAATAGTCAGATGACGCAAGCAACTTAAACATAGGTAGCTTGGGCTTTGGACAATTCTCACTACTTATAAACTAAAACGATAATTCGGTTTAAAAACTTACAGCAAAAACAGATGGACTGAACAATTGATACAAAATAAGAAAAGAAAAGTGTTTAGTTTGCATCAGTATTAATGACCAATGAGTTTCTTAATGTTGAAGAAGTGTTCAAATCTTCTGAAAGTCACCCAAACAAATGTTGTGCGATATCTTTTCCCAACCCGGTCTTTAACCATAATCTTAATCCATTCTGCCATGCAAGCCTAATGTGTCACACACCAGTGGGCGTTGTAGTCCTACAAGTCCATCTGGCATTTTCAATTCAAGCGTATCTGTGATGTGACAGTGAGATCACATGCAGTTTGTTCACACAAAACTTGCGGTAAGGAAGGACCGCAGTCTCATCTCAGAGCTCTAACATTAAGGCAGGCCAGTGGGTCACCCAATCAAGCAGCAGGGATTATCACTAACAGATGTTTCTCTGGGAGACAAATCTTCCTGTGTGTGTGTGTGTGTGTGTCAGGGTTTCCGTTAGCCGGTAATTACCGGTTTTTAGCTGGTAAAATTTATTAAAAAACGGTAAATTCAAAACCTGACGGTCAAAATGTCTGGTAATAATTAGGGAGGCTCCGATAGATCGGCCGCCGGTCATTATCGGCCGATATTCACTCTTAATAGTTTGATCGGTGCTCTCTATAAAGGCCGATCAGGAGAGCTGGATCTGATCGATATGGACATAAACGCAAGTGAAGTGTAACCGGAGCGAGAGAGAGATCAGATCAGCTGCTGAGTCTGACCGAGACACGCAGCTCTGCATGATCACCTGAAGCCCCGCCCTCTGTTTAGCGAGCTGCATGAGAAACTGACGGGCTGTCAAGAGAGAGAGAGGGAGGGAGAGGGTCCGTTTCTCCCGTGTTATTATTCAAAGTTGATGTAAACTTCTGAATAATGTACGTTATCTACTACAAGTAGTTTGTTTGAATGTAATAATTATGTTGTTTGTTGTTTGTGGAATCATTTATTGAAAAATGAATCTGAATTTTTCGATCTGTTACGATTATAAACTGAAGCAATATAAAAATGAGCCCCGTGAACTGAGTTTTAAACTGAAGCATATCTGCTCATAGTCCGGTAATTACCTGCTAACGGAAACTCTGCTACACAACTCTTATTATTATTGAAATATGACCGGTAAGTTTCAAATTAGTCCGGTAAAATAAATTCTGCCCGGACATTTGACCGGCGAGAAAAAATCCTAGCGGAAACCCTGGTGTGTGTGTGTGTGTGTGTGTGTTTCAAGGTTTTTTATTTGTCATACGAACATAGCTACAGTGTAGTTATGACGATACAAATCTTAGGCCACAGGCTCCTCCAACAGTGCAACACAATAAAACAGAAAAATATAGTGCAGGTAAATAGTAAATACAAAAAGAAAAATTGTTTAAAAAAAGTGAAATAGTGCAATAAGAGTCTATATGCAAGTTATTGGAATGATATCTTAGGTACATAGATAAATAATTTCGAAGTAGCAGCCAGATGAATGTTATGGATGTTGTGTGTTTAACAGTCTTAATGCCTGTGGGATGAAACTGTCCCTGAGTCAATCAATCAATGTTTATTTATATAGCCCAATATCACAAATGTTACATTTGTCTCAGTGGACTTCACAGTTTGTACAGAATATCAGTATGACAATACGACACCCTCCGTCCTTAGACCCTCACATCGTACAAGGAAAAACTTCGAGAGAAAACCCACAGTTTAAAGGGAACATGGGAGAAACCTCAGGGAGAGCAACAGAGGAGGGATCCCTCTCCCAGGACAACACACTCACTCCATAATCGTCCAGGAGCGACGATTGGTCAGGGTCCCGTGGCCTTAAAAAGGCAATGTGAGCGTCCATTCCCATTGGATAACGGAGAATTGTACACCCGGAAGTAAGTATTCCCCTTACTGTCGATTGATTTTACAGTGATATCTGCACTACTCATCGACTAAAAAAAACACCAGTTTATCCTTGTTAATTACACATCATTGATTGGTTTAAATTGTGTGCAATGCTTTTGTATTTTTCCCCTTCGATTCGGAGAAACAAATATTTTTTCGGAGTAAAGGATGGCAGAAGACACTACACTACCCAGAATCCCCAGCTATCGTTTAGGACTACACCATGTGCTCTGTTTGACAAGCCTAATTAGTTCTCAAGCTCTGTGATTGGTTGACCTCCAACTACAATTCCATTAATTCCAATGGCTGGCGTCTATGTCACGTGATCTTCAAATTTTTCCCTGCAAAAAAACATGGCCGAACTTTGTTTTATTCTCGGTGGAAAATGCCTATTTTTAGTTAGTTAGTTTGGTCATTAAATTGCGTTTTGATGTCATTTGATGCGAGAAATATGAGTTGTTATTTCAGATTATGTGTGCAGTGGATGTACATGATCTTTAGTTTGCTAGTTATTACGAAGATTACTTCAGGAAATTGTGTCCATACAACGTTTTCATTGTTACCAAGGTGGTTGCTAGGGACAGCTGAGAGGGTCTTCTCTACAGCTGGCCTGATTGTGAATGTCTCGCACATGAAAGCTGTAAGCCTATAGCTGTCAAACTGTGATCAGCAGTTCAATATATTTGACTAATTTTACTTGGTTTCTATACTTATTTGAACATGTATTTTTTTTTGGGGGAAAAAACCCAATTTTTTTTTTTTTTTTTTTATAGGATATGTACATTTTGGTTAACCGTTTTTTGGGGGGTCGAATATACATTTGCTTTCAAATTCCCATCCCTAATAGATACGTTATTTTCCCCTGTGCAATTCACCATTTACTCAACAATAACACATAATTATCCTGTTTATTTATTTGTTTGATTAATAAACACAAGTTGAAGTCCGTCAGGACCGAGGGTCGGAGCAGCTCATTTGCTTTAGAGAATATTACACCCGGAAGTAAGTATTCTCTCCGCTTCGCTTGACAAACTCCGTGATAGTCCTCAAGCTCTGTGATTGGAGAGTGTGCTCCGAGGGTTACGCGCAGACTGTCCAAAACCACCCCCCCAAGTATCTTTCAGCGATGTGGGGAAACAGATCTGTGGGAAACACTGGCAGTTAATGGACCAGCACCAGAGGTGTTCCCATACACACAGGCGTTGGAGCTGTTCTTCATGAAATCCCAGAAGGATGAAGTGCTCTGACAAACAGTGCCATCTTTGCGCAAAATGATTATACAGGAATGAAAAGTCAATAAATAAACATGTTGTTAAAACTTTTTTTTTTTCGTATATAGACACCAAAAAGAAAGACATTTGAGGAAGTTAATCGGAACATGTGAGTACACAGGTATAGTCTGGTGGTTTTAGTCCTGATGCTGCGGTAACGCCTGCCAGACGGCAGCAGACAGAACAGTTTGCTGCTGGGGTGATGGGGGTCTTTGATAAACCTGAGGGCTTTCTTCCTGAGCCGCTGGGAGTAAAGGTCCTCCATGGAGGGCAGCTCCGTCCTGGTGCTGTGCTGTGCAGTTTACACCCCCCTCTGTGAAGCCTTACGATTGAGGGCGGAGCAGCTGCTGTACCAGGCCGTGATGCAGCCAGTCAGGATGCTCTCTAGGGTGCACCTGTAGAAAGTCAGGATGCTCTCTAGGGTGCACCTGTAGAAGGTCAGGATCCTCTCTATGGAGCACCTGTAGAAGGTCAGGATGCTCTCTAGGGTTCACCTGTAGAAGGTCAGGATGCTCTCTAGGGTTCACCTGTAGGAGGTCAGGATGCTCTCTAGGGTTCACCTGTAGAAGGTCAGGATGCTCTCTATGGAGCACCTGTCGAAGGTCAGGATGCTCTCTATGGAGCACCTGAAGAAGGTCAGGATGCTCTCTAGGGTGCACCTGAAGGTCAGGATGATCTCTATGGAGCACCTGTAGAAGGTCAGGATGCTCTCTATGGAGCACCTGAAGGTCAGGATCCTCTCTATGGAGCACCTGTAGAAGGTCAGGATGCTCTCTATGGAGCACCTGAAGGTCAGGATGATCTCTATGGAGCACCTGAAGGTCAGGATCCTCTCTATGGAGCACCTGTAGAAGGTGCAGAGTATCCTGGAGTCCATGTTGAACCTCCTCAGCCTGTGGAGAAAGAGCAGCCGCTGTTGAGCGGTTTTGGTGATGAGTCCATGTCAGGTCCTCAGTGAAGAGTCCATGTCAGGTCCTCAGTGAAGAGTCCATGTCAGGTCCTCAGTGAAGAGTCCATGTCAGGTCCTCAGTGAAGAGTCCATGTCAGGTCCTCAGTGAAGAGTCCATGTCAGGTCCTCAGTGATGAGTCCATGTCAGGTCCTCAGTGATGAGTCCATGTCAGGTCCTCAGTGATGAGTCCATGTCAGGTCCTCAGTAGGGTTGGGTACCGAGAACCGGTTCCGGTTCGGAACCGGTTCCAACATTTCGATTCCAACGGCATCATTTAGAAATGTGAATTTCGGTTCCGCTTTTCGATTCCTGAGGAAATGTTTCTCGCCGCTCTCCGTAGCCTGCTGCATGACTGCAGCGGGGCGGACAATGTAGCGTTGTATCTACATTTCCTACAGGGTAACCTGAGACCAGGGCCGGCCCGTCGCACTGGCATTATAAATGTTCGCCTAGGGCGCCAGGTCTGTGGAGGCGCTGCGCTGACAGCTCTGGGAGAAAAAATAAATGTTTTGACCGTTGGTGCTCATCCTAATTTTCGGCCTTGATGTAACAACATTCATAATTAAGTAAATGTAACACCCTTTTCATCCCGGTTACACTTTTCATTTGCCCTGTACGATGGGCGCTGCAAGTGATGAAAATGGGGGATGTTGGCTTATCTGGCAACCGCAGCTCACGAGAGTGCACTGGAACCGGCGCTGTTGTTATTAGCATCTGGTGCTAGCTGCTCTTACGGAAGAAGAAGATGTTTCTCCAATGATGTGGAGGAGAGTCCTCTCCAGTCAGACTGAGGCTGATAACTACAGCTCAGTGAGGTGAAGGACTCTCAGTGTTTAGATAGTTCACTTTACTCTAAGTTATCTCAGTGGGTCTCAAACGTTTTGATCACAATTTATGTAAACACATATTTCCAAGGCACTCTTTTATAATTATTGGGATAAAACAGGTTTGAAATCATTCCAATGTATACTATAGGACAGTAAACCAGACATATCGTTTTAAACTGGAGATAAAAAAATATGCATAAATAAAATAGTAAAATAAGATATGAATGAACAACAAAAATAAAATGCATTACATGTAGGCTATTTGTTATTTAATTATTCAAATGTAAACCGATCTTTTTCATATGGGTGTTTGGAGTTGTACCCCCTAGATCTAGTCTCTAGTAATTCTGCGTGTGCACCAGATTGAAGCATTTTACTTCAAAATGTTCAAACATTTCTTCCCGGTATGCCTGAGAGGCAGATATGCTTGTTTTTCTCAACAAGAACTGTTTTTAAAAGTTGCACTGTTGTAGCTTCAGTGGTTCTCAGGTTAAAGTTACATAGCAGTGAATATAAACAGACTGATTAATGGGAATATTACTTTAAACTAACCTGTGTAAAAGTTTCTCGAATAAATGTAATTTTTTTGGTGGAAGAAGCATGTATCCTTTTTTTTACCCTGCCCCTCAAAGAATCGGAATCGAGAACCGTTAAGAACCGGAATCGAAAAGTAGAATCGGAATCGGAATCGTGGAAATTCAAACGATACCCAACCCTAGTCCTCAGTGATGAGTCCACGTCAGGTCCTCAGTGAAGAGTCCACGTCAGGTCCTCAGTGAAGAGTCCACGTCAGGTCCTCAGTGAAGAGTCCACGTCAGGTCCTCAGTGAAGAGTCCACGTCAGGTCCTCAGTGATGAGTCCACGTCAGGTCAGGTCCTCAGTGATGAGTCCACGTCAGGTCCTCAGTGATGAGTCCATGTCAGGTCCTCAGTGATGAGTCCACGTCAGGTCCTCAGTGATGAGTCCACGTCAGGTCCTCAGTGATGAGTCCACGTCAGGTCCTCAGTGATGAGTCCACGTCAGGTCCTCAGTGATGAGTCCATGTCAGGTCCTCAGTGAAGAGTCCACGTCAGGTCCTCAGTGATGAGTCCACGTCAGATCCTCAGTGATGAGTCCACGTCAGGTCCTCAGTGATGAGTCCACGTCAGGTCCTCAGTGAAGAGTCCACGTCAGGTCCTCAGTGATGAGTCCACGTCAGATCCTCAGTGATGAGTCCACGTCAGGTCCTCAGTGATGAGTCCACGTCAGGTCCTCAGTGATGAGTCCACGTCAGGTCCTCAGTGATGAGTCCACGTCAGGTCCTCAGTGATGAGTCCACGTCAGGTCCTCAGTGATGAGTCCACGTCAGGTCCTCAGTGAAGAGTCCACGTCAGGTCCTCAGTGATGAGTCCACGTCAGGTCCTCAGTGATGAGTCCACGTCAGGTCCTCAGTGATGAGTCCACGTCAGGTCCTCAGCAGTGGTGTAGTCTACGTGATACGCGGGTATACGCCGTATACCCACTAGAAAATGCCAGTGATTTCCGTATACCCTCTTAAAAATGAGCGATGATACGTAACAACTTCATTTTGTGACTGCGCTTTCACGCTTTCGCCTCTTCGTTAATACTTTTGGACGTCTGGAGCTTCCGTCGCATGTGGCCTGTGGCCTGTTGCTAAGCAACAGCAACACACGGCTCTGACAAACCCCAAGTTTCTCTAACGTTATCAGAATTTGATCCGTCCACCATTCAAGTTCGCGGAGCGCTAAACAGGAAGCAAACATGAAACGAAAACAGACGACATTATTTCAATGTTTTCCCCTATTACTACTATAGAAGAAGAGCCATGTCAGGTGGCTGTCCTAAAGGTGATAGCATTAACGTAACTGTAGCTAACTTGCTCAACGTTAGTGTGGTGGATCAATGGAAGAGAAAGGGAGGGAGATACTGTGTGTGTGTGTGTGTGTGTGTGTGTGTGTGTGTGTGTGTGTGTGTGTGTGTGTGTGTGTGTGTGGTCAGAATACAATGTTTATATTATCTCCTTGTTTCGGACACAGATGAGAGCTCCTGGCCAGCCTTGTGGACTGAAAGTCAGGCTATGGGATTTAAGAACAGGCATCCTTGGTTAGAGTGGAGGGACAGAAAGTTAGGTAAATAGATTAGACGACATGAGACGTCCAGACTCC